>NC_044980.1:85488751-85583751 GCF_008728515.1 Papio anubis | reverse complement strand
ATGTTGTGTCCATAAATACATACTATAACAATTTGTCAGTTAAAAATAAATACATAAATAGTTTAGAATATTTAGAAAAAATATAAAGGCATCAGTCACTACACAAAATTAGTGAATATGTATTACATATGTTGAAAACGATTCAGAAAAACCAAGATGTGACAGTCTTACACCCAAACAAACACTTTCTCAAGTTCATTTTTTTCCTTTGATTCAGTGGTATAAAATAAATAACTCAAAGTGAAAATGCTGTCTACAAATACTACAAATGACACTAAAACAAAATGTAAATCAAAGGCTAATATAGCTTGCTGTGTTAATATACTTAGTGTCTGAAAATATAAAAGCAATTCATAAAGAAATCACAAAATAAATTGATCAAAAGATACTGTAAAGACAAATAGAGATAAATCTTGCGAAAAAAAGATTAAAACTAATACTATGTGCACCAGTTAGAGTTAACTTATTTCTTATAGAATTCAGCCTATATTACAGAAAGGCAAAGAACCTGAATAGAAAACAATATACATCAGTTTTTTACAATCAATTTAGCAGGCAATCATTGCAAAGGCATCCATTTTATTTAACACTTCCTTTACATTAGTAACCCAAAGAGTTGAAGTTCTATTTTTTCATAAAATATTTGTTAAAACTATCAGCTCCCTTGACTTTTTCCTTTAAATACTGACATCTAAAAGCATTTGCTTTTAAGTAATTGAAGTCATTGCTTTTTAAGTAATTGAAGTCATTAAATCTGTTTTTGTTTAAACTTTGAGTAAAATTGGACATGCAAGGACGAGTACTGGGCTTCAGATTAAAAAATAAAGATAGATATTATGAGAGAGTCAAGTTGTTGTAATCTATATATACTTATCTTTTAATTATTTCCACAAAACCCCTAATTTTGAAGCTAAGTAATTCCACAAGAAATGCCTAGAAATTTTAATGTTTTTAGTAGTCAATTTGTTCACTACTCTCCAAGATAACTATTTCATATCTTTGCTACTCTTGTTAAACCTCAAGCCCTCCACTTCCTCTAATTCTCAGCTGATGACCTTGCTTTTATTCCACTGACAAAAGCAAAACAAAACAAATAAAGTGAGACTTTTGCCTCTGGCCAAGATGAAATAATAGAGAGCAGCTTTACTTTCCAGACGCAAATAACTAAGAAACAGGCAAAATATATATTTTTAAAAAATTTCAAAACAATATAATGAATCTAGCAGCACAGGACAGTGAGAAACTGGAAATCAGTGAGGTAGGCCCTACTATTGACACAGTTTACTGCCTTGAGAGATGGCTAGACTGTGCTACAGGGAGAGAAAACACAAGGAATCCAGGCAGAAACCAGCATACTCCCTGCACTGAGCAGACAGAGCTGAGAGTCTGGAGAGATTAAGGTAGGTAAATTTTCCAGGCTGAAGTTCCAGAAGAAAAGTGATCTGCATGAAAAGAGAGCCCTAGAGAGCTGCAAAAAATATCCAGTATCAATGATGAGAACTTGCATGTGAGGAAACAACCCATGGCCAGAGAAAGAATCAAACGGAAGGAATTGAAGGAAACCATGGCAAGGATCACACACCTTTGACTGGAAAAACTCATAATCCATGGGACACTCCGAAGATGACTCAGGAAGGTCTCGACTTAGTAGTGAGGAATAATTAGCCCTAGACTAAGCACTGTTCTATATCTGCCTTAAAAATTATAATAGAAGATCTAAAAGGATCAAACTGTATCCAAGTAACATAATTTTGTTCCAATGTAAAACTCATGAATACTTATAAGAATACAAAATATTCAGCATGCAACAAGGTAAAATGAACAATGTCTAGCATCCAGTAAAAGATTACAAGGCATACAAAGAAGCAGAAAAACAAAGTAAATAATGAATAATCAATTTATCAAAACTGACCCAGAACTGACATAGACATTAGAATGGCAGACAATAATATTTAAACAGTTATTATGATTATTTTATAAGTTTAAGAAAGTTAAAGGGAGGCATGAAGTGTATAAAATGACCATTAACCAAACAAGACACCCAAACCAAACTTTTATGAATGAAAGCTAAAATATCTGACATAAAAATTACACTAGATGAGATTAGTGGCAGATCAGACTTTGTAGAAGTTAGCGTTAGTGAAATTGAATAAAAAATAGCAACAGAAACTATCCAAAAGGAAACATACAGAAGAAAACAGTTTTTAAAACTGAAATTGACTTCAGAAAGCTGTGAGACAACTTTAAGTGAGAAAATAAACATGCAATTTGAAACCTTAAAGATGAGTGGGTGGGAGATATTTGAAGATGTTGTGGCTGTAAATTTTTCCAATTTTATGGAAACTGTAAACCTACAGATCTAAAAAGTTTAATGAACCCCAAGCACAAGAAAAGAAATGTAAAGAAAACTATACCAACAAACATCATTAAAAAATTGATCAAAACCAATGAGAAAGAGAAAATCATAAATGCAGTCAGAAAAAAAAGACATATTACCAACAAAGGAACAAAGAACAGGATGACTGCAGATTTTTTTGTTGTTGTTGGAAATAATGCAAGCAAGACACCAGAAAAGCACTATTTTCTAATTACTGAAGGAAAATAAATATTCTGACAACCTAAAATTTTAGACACAGTGAAAATACATTTTCAAAACAAAAGTAAAATAAAAAATTTCAGATGAACAAAGCTAACAGCATTCATCAGCAACATACTTGTACTCCAAAATAGTAAAGGAAGCCCTTCAGGAAATAAGAAAATATACCAGATTGAAATAAGGGTCTACACAAAGGAGTGAAAAATATATACAGTTTTAACTATGTAAGTAAGTATGTAAGACTTTTTCTCATAAGATTTTTCTTACATTTCTTACTGTCTCATTTTAAAGGTAATGGCTGTTTAAACAAGAATAACAATGTATTTTGGGGTATATGGCATCTAAGAGCAACATATATGACAATAAAAGTATGAAGGTCAGAAGGGGAGAAATGGAAGTACACTGCTGCAAGGTTCTTATACTATATGTAAAGTGACAATATATCATTTGAAGGTAAACTGTAATAAACTAAATATGTGTACTCTAAAGCCTAAATCAACCATTAAAATAAAAAAACAAGAAGTCACAAAAAATAACCCAACAAAGGAGATTAAATGGTCATAAAAATATTCAATTAATCCAAAATAATGCAGAATGGAAAATCTGTATTTTACTAGTCATAATAAAAACAGTTAAAGTGGCAGGCCGGGCGCGGTTGCTCAAGCCTGTAATCCCAGCACTTTGGGAGGCCGAGATGGGCGGATCAGGAGGTCAGGAGATCGAGACCATCCTGGCTAACAAAGTGAAACCCCGTCTCTACTAAAAAATACAAAAAACTAGCCGGGCGAGGTGGCGGACGCCTGTAGTCCCAGCTACTCGGGAGGCTGAGCCAGGAGAATGGCGTGAACCCGGGAGGCGGAGCTTGCAGTGAGCTGAGATCTGGCCACTGCACTCCAGCCTGGGCGACAAAGCAAGACTCCATCTCAAAAAAAAAAAACAGTTAAAGTGGCTATATTAATATCAGACAAAGTAGATTTCAGAACAAATGATACGGTAATGATAATAAAATAAGTCCTTTCATAGTGATAAAAGAGAAAATTAATCAAGATGATAGAAGAATCTTAAAATTTTCTGCACATAATAACATAACTTTAAACACATGAATTAAAAATATAGCTGTAAGGTGAAATCAGTAAATCTACAATTATAGTCAGATTTCAATCTCACTCTTGCAATACCTGATAGGACAGATTGACAGAAAATCGACAAGGAGATAATAATTTGAACATTATTATCAACCAATATAACCTAATTGACATTCATAAAACATTCCACCTGAAAAAAACAGAATATGCTTTCTTCTTACGTGCCCATAGAACACTTATCAAGACAGATAATATATTGGGCCATAAAACAAGTTTCAACAAATTCAGAAGGATTTCATTCATAAAAAGTATGTTCTCAAACCACAAAGGAATTACATTTCAAATCAATAACAATACAATTTCAGAAAACTCTCCAAATATTTGGAAACTAAATAGCACATTTCTAAATAAAGTATGAATCAAAGGAGAAATCCAAATGGAGATTAGAAAGTATTATTTAAATGAATGAAAACACAACATGTCAGAATTTGTAGAAAGCTACTAAAGCAGTTCTTAGGGTGAATGTATAGCACTAAATTTTCACATAGAAAGTCAAATTAGTCACTTAGACTTCCAACTTAAAAAACTAGAAAAAGAACAACAACAACAAAAAACCCCACAAAGTAATTAGAAAAATAGATAATAAAGATGAAAGAAAAAAACTGAGACACACTAGAAAAGATCAGTGCAACCAAAATGTGTTTAAGAAAAAAGTAAACCTCTTGTTATGTTGTTCAGAGAAAGTAAAAAATAGAGAAGAAACAAATTATCAGTGCCAAGAATGAGAAAGATGACATTATAGATTTTAAAGGTATTAAAAGGAAAATGAAATAATAAAGTGACCAAATTTATTCCTATAAATTAAAAAAATTAGATGAAATAGACAAATTATATGAAAGAAATATTACTTAGGCTCACTCACTAACAAATAGCTTTAATAGCTCTATATCTGTTAAAGAAATTTAAACTGTGTCTTAAAATGTTTCAAAAATGAAACTCAAGGCCCAGATGATTTCACTGGTAAATTCTACCAGAAAGAAAAAAAATACTAATTAGGCAGAAATATTCTAGAAAATTGAAAAAGAGAGAATGCTCTCCAAAATTGCTCTGATATAAAAACCAAAAACATAACAAGAAAGGAAAATTATAGACCAATACTTCTCATGAACATAAATATATCATTCCAAACATAATTTCAACATATATCCAACAATATATTAAAAAGAGAATGCATTGTAATCATGTGGGGTTTATCCCAGGAACGTAGAATTCATTTATTATTTAAACATTAAATAATACAATTCACCATATTAACACACTAACAAGAAAAAAAATAATCTCAGATGAAGAAAAAGCAGTTGACAAAATTCAATGTTCACTTATAAAAAACAAACAACTTAATACACTAGGATTGAAAGGGAATTTCTTCAACTTGGCAAATGGCATCTTAAACTTATAGCTAACAACTTATTTCATGGTGAAAGACTGAATACTTTCCTCATAAGAACAAGAGATGGATCTCCATGCACCCCTTCTGCTCAACATTTTCTGGAAGTGCTAGACAGTGAAGTCAGGCAAGAAAAATAGAAGGTGTTCAGATTGGAATAGAAGTAAAATTGCTTTATTTATAGAGTCATGAGTATCAAAGTAGAAAATTCAATGAAAACTATAAAAAAATGCTACAAGTACTAGTGAGTTTGGCAACACAGTCCATATACATTGCTTGCATATAGAAATGGAATTGATTTTGTGAGATCTGTAAAATAAAACTAAAACATTTCTGAGAGATTATAAAGAATGCCTAAATGAATGGAAATATTTAACTTGTTATAGACTGGAAGATGATTCAATATTGTTTATATATAAATTATTTCCAAATTGTCTATAGATTCAATGCAATCCCAATAAAAACACTAGCAGATTTTTTTTTTTTTTTTTTGTAAAACTAATAAGATTATTCTAAAATCATATGGAAGTGGAAAGGACCTAGAATTCCCAAAGTTACTGAAAAAGATAAACAAAAAGTTGTGTGGCCAACACCACCTAATCTCATAAAAAGTCCTTTTCATTATCTGTTAGCCAAAAATTTCATAGATACGATGTTAAAAATACAACACATGAAATGAAATAACACGTTGATGAATTGGACTTAATCAAAATTTAAAACGTCTGCTTTTTAAAAAAACACTGTTAAGACAATGAAAAGACAAGCCACAGACTGAGAGAACATAGTTGCTAGTAATGTATATTTTAGTAATTCTACAACTCAATAATAAGGAAAGAAATCATTCATTTTTTTTAAAATATGGGCAAAATATTTGAACTTTACCAAATAAGTAGATAAAAAGATATATGCCCAATATTATCAGTCATTAGGGAAATGCAAATTAAAACCAAAATTAAAAAGCACCACAAACCCATTAGTATAATTAAAATCAACAAACATGATCATACCAATCACTGGGGAGAATGTTGAGGAACTGAAACTCTCATATACTGCTGATGGAAATATAAAATGGCATAACCATTTTAGAAAACAGTTTGTTCATTTCTTTAAATGTTAAAATATATCTATCATCTGATTTATCTAGTCCACTTCTAAGTATTTTCCCAGGAGAGAAAAATAAGTATACACATATACAAAGATTTATATATGGACATTTATAGTAGCTTTATTTGTACTAGTAAAAAACTGGAAACAATACAAACATCTATCAACAAGTGATTAGGTAAACAAATTGTGTTATATCCATACAGTGGAATACTACTAAGCAATGTAAAGGAATGAACTATAGATATATACAACAACATGGATGATTTTTCAGAAGTATGCTGAGAGAAAGAAGCCAGACAAATCATATATTTACCATATGGTTCTATTTGTACAAAACTCTAGCAAATGCAAAATAATTTATAGTGACAGAAATTTGATCAGTGACTGACGGGAGAATAAAGATGGAGACACAGATGTGCAGGGAGAGATTACAAAAGGTCATAAGTAAACTTGTGAGAGTGATAGATTTATTCACAGTCTTGATTTTGGTGATGGCTTCACTGAGGAATGCATTTGCCAAAATATAATAGTACACTTATATGTAGTGTGTAGTGTAGTATATGTGTAGTGTACGCCAACTATATGCCAACTATACTTTAATAACTATGTGGAGAAAAATAGAAGCAATTTTAAGAGAAATAAATCGCCTTTTCACCATGAAATAAATCAGACTACCTGCACCTTTTTTTTTTTTTTTCCAAATTCGTTTTCTAATTTATTATATCTTATACTAACAAAACAACAGCATATGTTTAGACCTATCTGCATATGCACTATGGAAATTTACTTTTGTCCTGCTGTCATTACCCATACTTGTATCTTATACTTCTGGAATTCTTTTTTTTTTTAATGTATTTTTTTAATTATACTTTAAGTTCTAGGGTACATGTGCACAACGTGCAGGTTTGTTACATATGTATACATGTGCCATGTTGGTGTGCTGCACTCATTAACTCGTCATTTACATTAGGTATATCTCCTAATGCTATCCTTCTCCCCTCTCGCCTCCCCACAATAGAACCCGGTGTGTGATGTTCCCCTTCCTGTATCCAAGTGATCTCATTGTTCAATTCCCACCTATGAGTGAGAACATGCGGTATTTGGTTTTCTGTTCTTGCGATAGTTTGCTGAGAACGTCTTTACCTGATACTAAGTCTACTCTTCCCTTACTACCGATGAACTGCTGTGCTGCTATCTGTGGCTACTCTCTCATATTTGTTTACTTATCCCTCTCCACCTATTCAAGGTAATCACTTTTGTAATTTTTTCCTCTATTTCACCAATTTTCTCTCTCTACTGAAGTACTCTATTTGCAGGCAAACATTCTCTGATAGCTCCCATATTATAAAATAAAACCCTTTGACCTCAAATCTATTTTGTTGTTCCTTTCTTTTTTTTTTTTTTTTCAGCAAAACAGCTTAAGGACTTCTTATTTTCCCCCATTTTATTACTTTCTCTAGCCCATACGAATCAGAGTTTAACACCCACTACTCCACTGACACAGCACTTTCTAGGGGCATTGTCAGTCCCCATCATGCCAATCCAGGCTTCAGCTCTGTGTTTTCAAGCAAATTCATTTCTGAGCAGCTTATAATGTAGTTAATACCTTTTCCTTCTTGAAATACTTTCTTCATTTGGCGTCCCTTGTTATCCTTCAACCTCACTGAAACTTGTCATTTTTGTTTTGCTGACTCCTTTCCCTCTTTGAAACCTCTAAATATTGCAATTCCCTAACATTTAGACATTAACCCTAATTCTAGTTATACTCTCTCTGAGTGATTTTATCCAGTCTCAATGTTTAAAACATCATCTATTTGCTGGTGACTCCCAAATGGGTACTTTCAACAGTCACCCCTTCCCTGAGCTTCAGACTCATTAATTGAATGTCGAGATTTAATAATCTGCTTAGACTAACAAATCCAAAACCAATCCTTAGATGTATGACTCCTAAAGTCATCCTGCTCTTTGACTCCATTATACTATCACCTTTCACCCAGTTGCTCAGGCCAAATCCTAGAAGTCATTTTTGATTTCTCTCTTTTGGTCAAATTTCATCTTTCTTCAAATTATTTCAACAGTACTTTCCAAATATATCCCAAATCCAATTATTTTTCAGTTTCCAACACTAGCACACTAGTTTCATACTTTGTTATCTCTCGCCTGGATTATGATGGTTTCCTAACTAGTCTCCTTATTTTATGTCCTGTCCCAATACTGCCAATTAGAGAGATCATTTTTAAAAAGGCAAATCATATCATGTTTCTTCCCTGCTTAGAGCATCTCATAGCTTCCTGCTTATCTTGGAATAAAATTCAGTCTCCTTACCATGGCCTTTGATGTGCTAAATAATTTGAGCCTATGCCTCCTTTCCTGTACTCATTCCTTTCCATGCTAGAGTTTACTCAGTATGCTCCAGCCACACTGGGTTATACTGTGTTTCACAAAATACTATGTTTTTCGTAGGCTTGAAAATCTGTACTTTCTTTTTTCTGTAGAAGCACTTTTGTACTATATCACGGCTAATTATTGTACTATCCAGGTCTCAGCAGAAATGTCACCTCCACTGAGAAATCATTCCTTATCTCCTGTCTAGAATAGCCACCACCACCATCCTGTCACTTTCTACTCTCGCCAGAATTATCTTCTTCAAAGCTCAATTACTGTCTATTTATTTATTTTTATTTCTTCCACAAGATGGCAAGCTCAATGAGAGTAGATACTTCCTTCACTTTGTTCAATGCTAGTGTGCCAGTATCTAGAATAGTTTCAGAGCTAGTAAGCACTCAACAAATAGAAAATATGTACTTATTATTGTTAATTGAATAAATTCATGTCCATTTTATGTTATTTGGAGAGCATACTTAATGCTCTATTGTTCCATTTTAAGGTATTAGTCAATTTTAAAAGAGCTTGGCTTCCTGTCTTGAGATTTTTCTTAAAAAAATATTCACCAAATAGAAGCAAACACAGGAAGTTCTCACTTATCTCTATGGCATCAGATAATGAGATAGTATCCTAATATTTCCTGATTATGGTCTAATGACATAGTGGGGTAAAAATGAGGGCTCTAGGAAATGTGTTTACTACCACAATTAAGAATTCTGTACTGCATGTATGCCTTATACTGGCTAGTTTTTTTTTTAAATGCTATCTCATGTATTCATGAATACAACCATAAGTATTTACTTATTATTACTATTTATATTTTACAGACAGAGAAACCCAACTCTTAAAGTTAATTAACTTACTTATTATAACAGAGAAGTGTATGAATTACGATTTTAGGGTCAATGAGACCTGAATTTTACCTAGCAAGTTTTCACTATAACCTCATAGGTTTTGAGAGATGAAATAATAAAAATATTAATCAGATATTGCTCTCCATATTTAAAGATAAGTTGTCTTTCATCAGTCTTCTATTCTTATGCCTTTGTCTTTTTCTCTTTTTTATTCTCTTTTACTCATTCACTCAAAATATAAAATGAATCCCAGTAAAGGTCAATAGAAAAATTTTACTTGGTAACATGACCAGATTATTCAGGGATTGACTTTTTTTTTTTTTTTTTTTTTTTTTTAAAAAAAAAAAAAAAAGGAACCCAAAAAAAAATCAAAAAAATTTTTTTGTTTAATAACAAAATATTTTAGGGGGTGATTTTTTTTTTTTTTTTTTTTTTTTTTTTACCTAAGAAGAACCAATATAGGACCACAAAGATCAGGATGACTGTGTTGATTAGAGACCTAGAATGAAGGAAGTGATGTTTCTGATTCATTATTATTTTACACAAAATATTTCTTCTGTTTCACTTATGGCTTACTGCATTCATGCAGCCGTGTCACCAATATATGCAACTGTCCACAAACTACATTAAGAGGTGGTGAATAGCTGTAGATCTCTAAGGGTAGTCATTAGTCTCACCTTCCTTTACGAAATACTTTTGAAATCTTTGTGCTGAGTACCATTTTAAAAACTAGGCAATTTTCTCATGGATAGAAAGAATCAATATCATTGAAATGGCCATACTTTCCAAAGCAATTTACAGATTTAATGCTATCGATATCAAACTGCCAATGACATTCTTCACATAAGTAGAAAAAAACTATTCCAAAATTCATATGGAACCAACAAAGACCCTGAATAGCCAAAGCAATCCCTAACCAAAAAGAACAAGAATGGAGGCATCACATTACCTGATTTCAAACTATACTACCAGGCTACAGTAACCAAAACAGCATGGTTCTGGTACAAAAACAGACACATAGACCAATGGAAGAGACTAGAGAACCCAGAGATAAAGCCATATACCTACAACCATCTGATCTTTGACAAAGTCAACAATAACAAACAATTGGAAAGGACTTCTCATTCAATAAATGGTGCCGGAATAACTGGCCAGCCATATGCAGAAGACTGAAACTGGACTCCTTCCTTATACCATATAGAGATTTAAATGTAAAGGTTTAAATATTTAAATATAAAGCCTACAACCATTTAAAGATTTAAATGTAAAGTCTAAAACTATAAAAACCCTTGAAGAAAACCTAGGAAATACCATTCCAGACATAGGTCCTGGCAAAGATTTCATAATGAAAATGCCAAAAGCAATTGCAAGAAAAACAAAAATAGCCAAATGGTACCTAATTAAACTAAAGAGTTTCTGCACAGCAAAAGACACTATCAGAATAAATAGACAACCCACAGAATGGGAGAAAATATTTCCAAACTATGTATCCAACAAAGATCTAATATCTAGAATCTGTTAAAAAATTAAAAAATTGACAAGCAATAGAGCAAACAATCCCATCAAAAAGTGGGAAAAGGACATGAAGAGACACTTCTCAAAAAAAGACATACGCATGGCTAACAAGCATATGAAAAAAATGGTCAACTCACTAATCATGAGATAAATGCAAATCAAAATCGCAATGAAATACCATTGCACACCAGTCATAATGGCTATTATTAAAAAGTCAAAAGATAACAGATGTTGGTGAGGTTTCAGACAAAAGTGAACACTTATATACTGTTGGTGGGAGTGTAAGTTAGTTCAGCCACCATGGAATACAACTTGATGATTTCTCTAAGAACTTAAAATAGAAATACCATTTGAACCAGTGACCCCCTTATTGGGTATATACCCAAGGGAATATAAATCATTCTACCATAAAGACACATGCACATGTATGCTAAACACAGCATTATTCACAATAGCAAAGACATGGAATCAACCTAGATGTCCACCAACAGTAGACTGCATGATGAAAATGTGGTATGTATACACTATGGAATACAACACAGCCATAAAACAGAATGAGATAATGTCCTTTGCAGCAACATGGACAGAGCTGGAAACCATTATCTTAAGCGAACTAACACAGGAACAGAAAACCAAATACCACAAACTGCCATCAGAGAATACTATAAACAACTCTATGCAAATAAACTGGAAAATCTAGAAGAAACTGGTAAATTCCTAGACACATACACCTTCCCAAGACTAAACCAGGAAGAAATGGAGTCTCTGAATAGACAAATAACAAGTTCTTAAATTCGAGCAGTGATTAATAGCCTATCAGCCAAAAATAGCCCAGGATCAGATGAATTCACAGATGAATTATATTATAAGTACAAAGAGGAGCTAGTACCATTTCTTCTGAAACTTTTCCAAACAATTGAAAAGGAGGGACTCTTCCCTAACTCATTTTATGAGGCTAGCATCATCCTGATACCAAAACCTGGCAGAGACACAACAAAAAAGAAAACTTCAGGCTAATTGCCCTGATAAACATCAATGCAAAAATCCTCTATAAAATACAGGCAAACTGAATCCAGCGGCACATCAAAAAGCATATTCACCACTATTAAGTCGGCATCATCCCTGGGATGCAAGGCTGGTTCAAAATACACAGATCAATAAACATCCTCCATCACATAAACAGAACCAATGACAAAAACCATATGGTTATCTCAATAGATGCAGAAAAGGCCTTTGATAAAATTCAACATTCTTTTATGTTAAAAACTCTCAATAAACTAGATATTGATGGAGCATATCTCAACATAATAAGAGCTATCTATGACAAACCCACAGCTAATATCATACCAAATGGGCAAAAGCTGGAAACTTTCCCTTTGAAAACCAGCACAAGACAAGGATGTCCTCTCTTACCACTTCTATTCAACATGGTTTTAGAAGTTTTGGCAAGGGCAATCAAGCAAGAGAAAGAAATAAAGGGCATTCAAATGGGAAGAGAGAAAGTCAAAAGGTCCCTGTTTGCAGATGATGATTCTATATTTAGAAAACTCCATTGTCTCAGCCCAAAAACTCCTTAAGCGATAAGCAACTTCAGCAAAGTCTCAGGATACAAAATCAAGGTGCAAAATCACAAGCATTCCTATACACCAACAATAGACAAACCAAGAGCCAAATCATAAATGAACTTCCATTCACAATTGCCACAAAGAGAATAAAATACCTAGGAATACAGATAACAAGAGATGTGAAGGACCTCTTCAAGGAGAACTACAAATCACAGCTCAGGGAAATAGGAGAGAACACAAATAAATGGAAAAACATTACATCCTTATAGACAGAAATAATTAATATCATGAAAATGCCCAAATGCCCAAAGTAATTTATAGATTCAATGCTATTCCCATCAAACTACCATTGACATTCTTCACAGAATTAGAAAAAAACTACTTTAAATTTCATATGGAACCAAAAAAGAGCCTGTATAGCCAAGACAATCCTAAGCAAAAAACAAAGCTGGAGGCATCACACTACCTGACTTTAAACTATACTACAAGGCTACAGGAACCAAAACAGCATGGTACTCATAGTAAAACAGACATATAGACCAAATAGAACAGAACAGAGTCCTCAGAAATACTACCACACATCTACAACCATCTGATCTTCGACAATCCTGACAAAAACAAGCAATGGGGAAAGGATTCCCTATTTAATAAATGGTGCTGAGAAAACTGGCTAGCCATATGCCGAAACTGAAACTGGGCCCCTTCCTTACACCTTATACAAAAACTAACTCAGGATGGAATTAAAGACATAAATGTAAACCCAAAACATAAAAATACTAGAAGAAAACCTAGGCAATACCATTCAGGAACTAGGCAAGGGCAAAGACTTCATAAGAAAACACCAAAAGCAATTGCAACAAAGGCCAAACTTGACAAATAGAATCTAATTAAACTAAAGAGCTTCCATACAGCAAAAGACACTATCATAAGAATGAACAGGCAACCTACAGAATGAGGGAAAACTTTTGCAATCTATCCATCTGACAAAGGTCTAATATCCAGAATATACAAGGAACTTAAACAAATTTACAAGAAACAAACAACTCCATTAGAAAGTGGACAGAGGATATGAAAAGACACTTCTAAAAAGAAGACATTTATGCAACCAACAAACACATGAATAAAGCTCAACATCACTGATAATTAGAGCAATGCAAGTCAAAACCACAATGAGATACCATCTCACACCAGTCAGAATGGCAATTATTACAAAGCCAAGAAACAATACGTGATGGCGAGGCTGCTTTTAGGAAATAGGAATGCTTTTACACCATTGGTGGGAATGTAAATTAGTTCAAGCATTGTGGCAGATTGTGGTGATTCCTCAAAGACCTAGAACCAGAAATACCATTTGACCCAGCAATCTCATTACTGGGTATATACCAAAATGAATATACATCATTTTACTATAAAGACACATGCACACGTATATTTACTGCAACACTATTTACAATAGCAAAGACATGGAACCAACTCAAATGCCCACCAGTGATAGACTGGATAAGGAAAATGTGGTACATATACACCATGGAATACTATGCAGCCATAAAAAGGAATGAGATCATGTCCTTTGCAGGGACGTGGATGAAGCTGGAAGCAATTATCCTCAGGAAACAAACATAAGAACAGAAAACCAAACACAACATGTGTTTACTCATAAGTGGGAGTTGAAGAATGAGAACACACGGACACAGGGAAGGACACACTGGGGTCAATTGGGGGCTGGGGAGTGAAGGGAGGGAGAGCATTAGGACAAATAGCTAATGAACGTGGGGCTTAAAATCTAGACAACAGATTGATAGGTGCAGCAAACCTCCGTGGCACACGTATATGTATGTAATAAACCTACACGTTCTGCACTTGTATCCCAGAATTTGAAGTAAAATAAAGTAAAATAAAATAAACAAACAAACAACAAAACTCTTAAGGTTGTCAAACACAAGGAAAGTCTAAGAAACTGCCACAGCCAGGGGAAGTCTAAGAATAAATGACAATTAATGGAATGTGGAATATTGAAAAAGAAAAAGAACTTCAGGAAAAAAAAAAAGATATCTGAATAAAGTAAGGACTTTAGTTAACAAAAAAAAAAAAAGAAAATCAAATACCACATGTTCTCATTTTTAAGTGGGAGTTAAACATTGATTACACAGGGACTCAAAGAAGGGAAAAATAGACACCAGGGCTTACTTGTGGGTAGAAGGTGGGAAGAAGGTGAGGACTGGCAAATTACCTATCAGATACCATGCTTATTACCTGGGTGATGAAATAATCTGTACACCAAACACCCATGACATGTAGTTTACCTGTATAACAAACCTGCACATGTACCCCGGAAATTTTAATAAAAGTCTGAAAGGAGAAAACAAAAACTAGGCAACTTTGTATTTATATTTTTTTCCAAATTAGAAGAAAATTGAGCAATGTTTTTCATCCCACTGTTGCAGAAAAGATGGAAATACCGTTTACTCAAATATGTATGCTTAATGTATATTTGTTCCTAAATGACATTATTCTCTTGTTTTAAAAGCCAACCCTCGTACATATCCTTAAATGGAGGCATGTGTTAGCAAAAGACCAATGGAAAAAAATCAGGTGCATATGCTAAAGTGAAAAAACTATGTCAGAATATATTTCAAATTGATAGAGGGTAATGGAGATGGGCAAAGGAAAGCCAAACACCACATGGAGCCCATTTGTTCCTTCAAAGCACGATGTCGATTCGGACCTTCAGATAAAAATGTACAAGCTGCCAACTTCAAAGGAAAGAATCAAAAAATAAAAAGCAACAATTGAGAATTGTACCTTGCATGCATAAACACTTAGTGTGCACATGTGTGTTGGTACCTCACAATCATAGAGTATATTTGATGTCAAGCCATGTTATCCTAATAGCTGAATTAGAAGATAACTGTTAAAAACTCTGAATTCATAAGGCTTGGTGTTCATAAAAAAATTCATAAGGTTCTGCAGAAATCCTGGCATATACAACATTTAACATTATTTACATTTAATTAGGCAAAATCAAATCCTACAAAGTCAGTTTATTAGATTTCTCCAAGGCCAATTGTTTATGTAAGTACTGAATCATTAACATGCAGCTTCTTCCATAATTATCAGGCTGTCAGATAAGAAACCTGCTGCCTAGGACAGATAAAGAAACTTGGAGATAGTCACAGATATAAACCCCAATTCACATGACTAGAGCATTTGGAAAAGTCTTACATGAAAATGTGAATTGCTTTACAGAGGCAAACTACAGGGACTCAAATGGAGCAGTGAAAACCAAATTAATCTTGCTTTGTTTTCTTCCTCTTTTTTACATGGAGAATTAAGTAGGAAAATCAAATAGTGAAATTATTTATTAGAGGTAGTATCGTTTTTATTTAAAGAGTTATTTCAACGCTGAAAAAAATGTTTTTTTAACATAGATATTTAGATGAAAATGGACCCAAGTTATATTGCACTTCCGTGGATGATAATGATGACTTAAAATGTTACCACCCTGTTTTTTTGAGTACTACTCCAAACGTAAGTTTTGGAATGATTTAGAAATAGGCATATCTGCAAGTTTATTGAATTATTTAATGAGAAGTTAATTATGATGAGTCTATTTTCTATAATGTCTCATTTATGTAAATTCTGAACAATCATACTTTGAATGACACCATTTTCAGACCTGTGTGTTGATTCTCATACAGCTTCTTCCCAATCTCATTTTTTTATTACTGATGGACTTCAACCAACTTTCACATCTAATGCTTTCTTCCATACTATTTCAGTCAAATCCAGCTCAGCCCCCCTGGGTTCCTCAGACACTCTTGTCAAGCAGGCCCTCCACTATGTCTTTCTTCTTTGCCTAGTGACAAAAATCGTGCCACTAGAACAAAATCTTCTTTGTTGCTTCACTTTTTCCTATAAATCTCCACTTGATTTAGTGTTGAACTCCCTATGGTCCAAGTCATTGAAGCCTTAATTCTGTTCTCTTTTACAGAGGATGCAGTCAAACTTTGACCTCTCCAGGGCAACTTGAGCAATATTTTAACAGTTCCTTGAGAGGTTCCGTGGAAGAAAAAGATTATATTTCTTAAATAAAATATATCATATACCTCTCTCTCTTAGGGTTTCACTATGTTAATTATTAAAAGTGCTGAGAGTACAGCAGAAAAGAAACCTGATTTTCTTTGTTAACCTACTGTTTTCTAATATATTTGAAAATATAAATTATTTTCATATGACACCTAAGAAAAATTTGGAGAAACGGATTTTAAAATTATTGCTATTATTGTTTTATACCGCGAATGTTCTCTTTAGTAATAACTTTAGGAAATACCTCATCTTTTATTTTTTTCCCTATGCAGTCCCATCATCATTAGTAATTTTCACATATATTCAAGTTGCCCATGTAGTAATTAAGCCTCACCATATCCCACTCTCTTTAATTCAATTTTTATTTTCATTCTACATCAACTTTCTCAACAGTGTGACTACACCCTTTACTTCTCTACCTGAAAATAGTTCTTTCATTTCCAAATCTCCTTATCTTCAATATCGATTCCTTTGCCTGACATACCTCCACTCATAATATACAACTGCCAGCACTTTATCTACTTCAGAAACCCTGGGCTTGCAATTCTTAGCTAGCCCAATGCATTCAGTCCTTCTCACTATGCTGCCAGAGTTGAGCTCTACCATCAGTAATTTTAGGGCTGCCCATCCTCTCTCCTAGGGTTCTATTGTTCCCTTAATTTTTCATGACTAATTTTCAACTCTTCTTTCTTCTGGCACTCTTTATTTTTAATTTGCTCCTGCCCTAAATTAATTCTAGAATAATTTAAAGAACCTTCTAGATATGATCATTTTAACATGACTGCACCAGGTATTACTGGTATAGTAACTTCACAGCATTCTGCAGGATGTTAGACATTTATTATTCTAGTGTTGGCTTTGGCTTGCCTGAATAAGTAATGGTATTGGAGAGGAGATTTCCAACTCAAAGACACATCTGTCAGAATTCACGAATTAGGGATACTGCTGGATTAATGAAAGTATCCCTGTATCTTCTGGAGATGATTTAAATGACCAGTTTCTCTCAGTTTTCTGAACTTTAAGTTGAGAACCAGATTATCTCCCTCTTTGGCTAGAATGAGGAAAGAGAAAAAAAGAGAATAAATTGTAGAATTTTTGAAGGATTGACAGAAACTCAAGACTTAATGAAGATCTGCAGAAATGGATTGGGTAATCAGAGATCAATATTCCCACATTAGTCTGTAGAGTAGAAATAATATGTCTCAGAAATAAAAGCAATCAAAGGTAACTTTCCCTAATCTACAATTCTGACAGAGTTATTTTTGATATTAACTGTCCTACCCACGTGTTACAGAAAAAAATATCTCCTGTTCTTGGTTATCTAGTAGTTAGGATTAAAACAAAATTACCTGCTGGATGTTTTTAGGCTCTCTGACAGGAAGTTTCAATGTTTGCTTACTCTTTCATCCTCTTTCTAGGTCTCAGATATTTTCTTCCCATTTACCCCCATAGCACTTCTCCAAGATGCAGGTCTCCTTGTTCGACTCTTCTCACTCTTTCTTTTAGTGACTTTCTTTAGTCTCATGGCTGCAGATAGTATGTTTATCATGATAATTCATAATAAACTGGACTGGTCACCCTTTCCAGTTCTAGTCTCTGGTTTCCAGATCCAACTCCGGGCTCTAATTCTTACCTCAAGTTAAACAGATCAAAAGCAAGTTCATCGGACCCTAATTTGTCTTTCTTCCCATTATATCTTTCTTCTCATTATCAATGCCATGGTCTTATTTTTTATTCTGATTATCTCATATTAGTAGTGTATCAATAACAGCCTAAATAATTCCCCCACTCTTATTCTTTTTATTGTACTCTATCATTTATCACATTATTAGATGTATCTATGTTAAACATCCCATACCACTTTCCCCCTTATACATTTTCAAAGATATGGGACATAAAACTAAAGCCTTTAACCCTGCACTTGGGCCCTTTGTAATTTGGCTTTCTCCTAAGTTTTCAAATGTATACTCATTATTCTTTACCCATAGGCTTCCTTTCAACTAATTCCACCTATTTATTCTCCTTCAAATATGCCTCACTCATTGCTACCTTGCTATGCCTTTGCTCCTCATTGACCCTGTTCAATGGCCTAATCCTATCTTTTCTTAAATTTGTAGCCCAAGCATCAACCACTTCATGAGCCTTCTATGACCTTTCCAGGCCACAGTGGACTCTCATTCTGTGAATTCTAAAACATTTATGGCTTATATCATTTGTTCATCATTAAATATATAGGGCCTTGTATGGATATTTGTGTTTTCCTTGTATGGATATTTGCATTTTGCATATGTGTATATGGTACTTTAAGAATTAATTTGCATTCTCCAAAGCTTCTGCACATGTTAGATATAAAATAAATGTCAGTTAAACAGATGAATAATATTAAATGTCTGCAGATACTTAAATTGGGTCACAAAGGGACTTGTGCAAATTCAAAGACAGGTAACATTTAGGACTCTTTTAGTATTAGTGATATTTTAATAAATTATAAACATTTAAAAATGATAATCCTTGTACAGCATAGTAATTCTCAAACTATTTGAGACCACACTGTAAGGTGACAGGGACTCCACCTTCCTCATCTCTTTTATATCTACCACCTGAAGTGTGAACACTCCAATGCTTAAGCAAAACGGTATTCTTAAATACTCCACATGTTACTGGAATTGAACAAAGAGAATTGCAATTTTGCAAAGAAAAATGATCCTACTATTTTGAACAAATAATAATAATAAGCCTAGACCTTTATCAAAGATGTAAGATTAAAATGTAGATTTTTGAAGGAATAGAATAGTCCTGTTTAAAACATGGGAAGCCTGGGAAGTTGAAAATCAGTTCTATTTACTATCAGTCAAAAGCTTTAAAATATAGGCATATTTTAATGCAGTTATCACTGTACTAGAGAATGGTGATTTTTAAATAATTATACATATAAGTATGCTCATTACAGCACTATTTATGATAGCCAGGAAAAGGAAACATCATATCTGGTGATAGAAAATGCATTACATGTTAAGGTACGTGTATGCATCAGCACAAAATTGAAATGTGATCATATGTCATACTAAAGTCATTCTACTGTGATCATGGATTATTTGTATAATTTAAAAAGTCTGCTCCATCTACCATTGAGACAAGGAGAAAATTATGTCATGATTTGAAGATAGCCGTTGATAAGTGTTTAAGGAAAATAATTAACAATTTCTTTTCATTTTTATTTTAATATTGACCTAGATATAATATTTCAATTTATACTTTCTATTTATAAATCATTAAATACCTTTATAAAATATACCTAATTTGCTGAATATCCATGAGGTTCTAAAGTAAGGTTAATATATAAAAGACAATATAAACGTTTTTAATTAGAATTATATTTCTTCTTAGAGAATATAATGCAGGTGCACTACATCCCATTTAGGGATCAAGGGATTAAAGGTTTAAATAATTGTATATAACCCAGATAAATACATTATCAAGTCATTGTGGCAACATTGACTCTAGCCAAAAAGATGATTTAAATGTATTTATTTAGGAGTAGGAATCATCCATTGATTAAAAAAAATTAAAAAGGCATTCTTTTTTTATTTGATATTTCATAAGTTGTACACACAAGTAAAATTGTTAACTATTATCATGATTATGGTAATAGTAGTATCAGTATTTTGTACTTACTGCAATGTAGCTAAATATCATCTTTCACTAGAAATATTCTCATTTTAAAAATTAATATTATTTATGATTATTCTAAAGTTCATATTATTTATGATATTTCCTGCTTTTGGCTATCGTAAACAGTGCTGTAATTAACATCCTTACATGTAAAATTATAAAAAATCAACTATTTCCTTATTTTCAATAAGATAATCACTGCATTAAAATGTACATATATATCTATACACACACACGCGCATGTGTGTGTATATATATATATTTGGTTTAATTTTATTTTATTTTAAGTTGTGGGATACTTGTGCATGACCTGCAGTTTTGTTACATAGGTAAACATGTGCAATGCGTTCTGCTGCACCTATCAACCCATCACCTAGGTATTAAGCCCCACAGGCATTTATTTATCCTGATACTCTCCCTCCCACTGTGCTTCCTCTACACAGGCCCCAGTGTGTGTTGTTCCCCTCCCTGCGTCCATGTGTTCTCATTGTTTAGCTCTCACTTTTAAGTGAGAACATGTGGTGTTTGGTTTTTTGTTCCTGCATTAATTTGCTGAGGATAATGGCTTCCAGCTCCATCCATGTCCCGCAAAGGATATGATCTTGTTCCTTTTTATGGCTGTATAGTATTCCATTATATATATACACACACACACACACTCACACACACACACACACATATATATATATCACATTTTCTTCATCCAATCTATCACTGATGGACATTTGAGTTGATTCCATGTCTTTACTATTGTGAACAGTGCTGTAGTGAACATATGTGTGCATGTATCTTTATAATAGAATGATTTCTATTCCTTTGGTATATACGTGGTAAAGGGATTGCTGGGTCAAATAGTATTTCTGGTTCTAGGTCTTTGAGGAATAGCCACACTCTTTCACAATGGTTGAACTAATTTACATTCCCACCAACTGTGTAAAAGTGTTCCTATTTCTCCACAGCCTCGCCAGCATCTGTTGTTTCTTGACTTTTTAATAATCGCCATTCTGACAGGCATGAGATAGCATTTCATTGTGGTTTTGATTTGCATTTCTCTAATGATCAGTAATGTTGAGCTTTTTTTCATATGTTTATTGTGCACATAAATGTCTTCTTTTGAGAAGTGTCTGTTCATGTCCTTTGCCCACTTTTTAATGGTTTTTTTCCTTGTAAAAAAAAAAAAACCCATATTTTAAAAGCTTTTGATTGATAGTAAATAGAATTGATTTTCATCTTCCTAGGCAATGTTGTAAACAAGACTATTCAACACATTCAAAAATGTGTAGTTTATCTAATATCATGATATTATTTTTGACAATTAATTATTTATTATTAACATTGATAAATAGTATGGTGTTAACATATTATTTATTATAATTAATATATTAATATAGAAATACAGTATTATAATAAAAATGATATTGTTTATGATGAAAAATATTTACATTATTTATGATGAACGTATCTATATTACTTGCAGTTAAGTAATGTAGATATCTATTGCTTTTATATAGTTATCATCAATACAACAGTTTTATAAATCAGAAAAATGGCACAATCTTGTTATTACTTTGGTTTATTGATTAACAAATAACAATATGTGCTAAGACTTAAATTTTTTTTTTTTTTTTTTTTTGAGATGGAGTCTTGCTCTGTCGCCCAGGCTGGAGTACAGTGGCCGGATCTCAGCTCACTGCAAGCTCCGCCTCCCGGGTTTATGCCATTCTCCTGCCTCAGCCTCCCAAGTATCTGGGACTACAGGCGCCCGCCACCTCGCCCGGCTAGTTTTTTGTATTTTTTAGTAGAGACGGGGTTTCACCGTGTTAGCCAGGATGGTCTCGATCTCCTGACCTCGTGATCCGCCCGTCTCGGCCTCCCAAAGTGCTGGGATTACAGGCTTGAGCCACCGCGCCCGGCAAGACTTAAATTTTTTAACCAAAGAATTTACTTTATTATTTTTGGTAGTCAAAATCTTAAGTATGATCAGCTGTAATTTGAGCAAATTAATGCTAAAAATGCTATCAAGTACTTACCGCATCATCTTAGGTTCTCTATATGTTTAAATGTCTGATGAACAAAGGAAAAATTTGTTTTTTTAAAGAACTTTTTTTTTCAAAGTGTTGTTTCTGAATTGACTTCATCAGAATCACACAGGTGTTTGTTTACAAAAATTATAGCTTCTTGAGTAACTTCCAAAGAATGGAAAAATAATCTGTACTGTAGGGCTCAGATATCTGAATCTTTGACAAGCTTCCTGGATGACCCATGGTTCAAAATCAAGTCTAAGAATTAGTGCCCAAGAAGGTATTCTTACAGGGTACATAATCAGGATCTCAGAAGCTGGTTGTAAAATGTAAAATAAATAAATGTGAATTTTAAGAATTTAGAAGAGTCTCGAGAAAATGTCTGGTTATAAATAAAAGAACTCACCAGAAGGAGGCTTCCAAGAATCTAATAACCCCAATGACTTCCTGCCTTTCTTTTTGTACCAGAAAATGGTAGAAGCAGAAGAGTTTGCAGGCTCCCACATCAGCACATTTGTAAAGTTATCTAAGCACATTCTTTCACTGAAAACCTTCATTGCCTCGTCCAGTGATCTTTGCTACTACTACGCTCTGCCCTAAAGGTATAACAGAATATTATCAGTTTTAACCTGCAGGGCTGCCAACATTCTTGAATTTTCAGTTCTTAAGGGATGGGAAAGAGCAATTGGATAACATTACATTACATTAAAAAGCAATTATTGTTTTAACCTAAGAATTGTATTTCACTATCTTGGCTGTGAATTATAACACAAACTCTTTTTAAAAGTAGTAGAAATCACTTCTACTGCTAAGTTACTTTTTCAATTATTTTCATCTTTTAGAATTATTTTATTAATACTCACGCTGTAGTTTAATATAGAGTTACGGAACAGAAATTCTTTTTTTTTTTTTTTTCCAAGAACCAAACAACAGCAGCAAAAGGCAATGAAAGATAGGAGCTTACAGTAAGAAGACAAATGCAGATATACAGTTGACTAGGAAGGCTTAAGGGAACCCAAGCCAGCACTCTCTCCATCTTCTATTTTTTTTTTTTTTTTTTTTTGAGACGGAGTCTCGCTCTGCCGCCCAGGCTGGAGTGCAGTGGCCAGATCTCAGCTCACTGCAAGCTCCGCCTCCCGGGTTCACGCCATTCTCCTGCCTCAGCCTCCCGAGTAGCTGGGACTACAGGCACCCGCCATCTCGCCCGGCTAGTTTTTTGTATTTTTTAGTAGAGACGGGGTTTCACCGTGTTCGCCAGGATGGTCTTGATCTCCTGACCTCGTGATCCACCCGTCTCAGCCTCCCAAAGTGCTGGGATTACAGGCTTGAGCCACCGCGCCCGGCCCCATCTTCTATTTTTACACCACTCTGGCCAATTACTTCTCTCCTTTTGCAGACTGGCTTTTTCTCCTTGTCCAGTTTTACATAGTGACAATTATAGTCAGTAACAGATTCTGAAAGTAACTGGTGGCTGTTTTATTTTTCCCTCTGAATTATACTGTATTTTGTCTTAAGTGATAGCCCCACACAAGGAATAAATAACTGTTCCGGTGTGGAGGTTTGGGAGAGGGACTTGGACTTGCCACTCTTGGTTCTACTACCATCCTTGGATGTGTAATTGGGGAGGGTACAGGCAGGGAATAGAGTGAGGAATGGAGATGGAAAGTGGGGTTCACACTGTATAAGCATGATTACAGGATATCCTGGGGTTTAGGAGAAAGGGGCAATGACAAAAGAAAAGGAATTATTGTGAAGGCCCTATAACAGAGTTGATGTATTTATCAAGAAGCCTGATTACCAGAAAGCATAAAAAGTCTAAAGTGGCTTGACCTGTGAGGTATGAACAAGAGGTTTTTTACTCATTTGTAGATTTTGTCTAAATTATACAAACAGATCTTTAAAAGACAGCACAACATAACATTATTAGTAGGAAACTTTTGTTTTGTCTGCTATAATCCAGGTGTTTTATATACATCATTTTATTTGTTTCCTGCAACTGAATGACCATCCCCATTTTACAGATTAAAACATTTATGTTCAGGTGCTACATAAGCAATGAGAGATGAACCTAGGCGTCTAAACCAGGTCTGACAGAGCTAAAAAGCCATGCTTATCCCACTACAAGATTTAGATTTTCTGAGTTCAACACTGCATTCTAAACCAAGCTAACGTTTTAATAATAAAAACCATTAGTCACTATACATATAAAATAAATGATCAGAAAACAGGGTACAAAATATGATGGAATCATTGTTTTCTTCACCCCCCAAAACCCTCTATGTTTTAGAGAAAAACTTCTAAAAATAAGGTCCATATAATATCTCCTCCCCTGCTCATTTACCTGGATCGCTGATGTAGGCGAATACTGCTTATTTTGCAGAAGAAGAGATAAGGAAAATATTCTCCAACTTGTTTGAGGGATAAAGCTGGTACTTTGAGAAGTAGATTTGTATGTTGCTTTGCAACATTCAATGGCCTAAAAGAATATAGTGTCCTGAAGTACTTTCTCTACTTGACTAACTTAGGTACTAGGAAAATTTGTCTTCATTTGTATCCGTACTCTGAGAGTGGGATGTGTTGGGTACCAATTTTCCAGGCTGCTATTTTCGGAACATATGGGCAAAGCTGAAATATATGAACATATGTATGTATGTTTGTGTACGTATACAAGCATGTATATTTGTATAAGCAACCACATTTTTATTCTCCCCCTCATCCTCCCGCCCTCTTCTACATTTGGAAGATATTTGAAATACGGAACATGTGTTTGGTGGGCAGGCAGTTGTATTATTTTATAATGATCCACAATCGTGTATGTGTATGTGTGTATTTCCCTTAACAAGTCTGCAAGCAATTAATGTATTCTGTAGCTAAAAATTATTCCTTAGGAATTATTCCCATTTTCTTTGTGAGAATGCATGATATGTCCTTCCATGAGGGCAGAGAACATATGTTATAAACTTGTTAAGAAGATTTGAGTTTAAATTATTGCATATGCACCAGTCGAATAAGAATTTGCCAGAATTTAAAAACATACAAATGTTAATAATTATGATAACTGGCAGTATTATTTTAAGACATTCAGTGTAAAAGTACAGACTGTAAAAATGAATTTTGTGAATAAGCACGTGTCTGTAAGGTATCATCTATGAGTAGAGTAAAGAGAGTCTGTGATGTGAATTCTTCCACAGGCAGACATTTTTTGTTTGACAAATTTTGGTGGAATTAACAATTTTCTTAACCTTTTAAATACTCAGTTATAATATGTAATATCTCACAGTGTATCCAAATATCAATAGGTATAAAATTACACAATTTATCCTTCTCTAGTAATGTGTGCGTTCTTCAAAATGATCCATAGTTTACCATGCCTTCCTTTTCCTATTTCATTTCTCGGTTCTTTGCTTTTAAAACAAATACATTAAAATAGCTAAAAATATGGTTTAGTTTTGTAATTTTAAGTTTGGATGGTTCATTTAAAGTCTCTGTATCTCAAAAAAAAAAGACAAATGTTATCATTAACCATTTTAGAATACAGAAATATATTATAAAAAACAGATTACATTAAAAAGAACAACATTTTACTCTACTTATTAGAAGTAGAGTAAATTTACAACTACTTATTAGAAGCTGTTGATATTATGTGTTCATTTAAACATTTTATGGCATTGTAGATATCTTATATTTAAACATTTTACTCTCTGAACTAGGGCTCTTAATGTTTGAAAATGCTGAGGGAATAGATTTCTGGCTTAATCTCTGACGTAATAATGTTCACAGTACCTCACTTTTCATTCAGAATATAGCCATTTTCCAAATATGAACTATGACATATAATGCAGTATGTATAGTGTATATGCCTGCTTCAAAGAATAACAGCCATTTGTTTCTCATGTATTTTGGAGAACAAGGTGAAGAAATAAAAATAAACATGCAGTGTAGTCCTTCACTCAGCACATCTCTCTGCATGCTGAAGGTGTTTAGGTGAAGCTATTTTACTCAAAGACCCCTTTCCCTTTCAATAAACAAACATATTCTTGATCAGGATTTACCCAAACTCAATTATTGTTTTATCCTTTGAAAACATTAACCTGCATCTTTTAAGAACAGCAATCAGAACAAGATTAGTATATTTTTAATGCAGAAATAGCATACATGTCAGCCTGTTACCCAATTTCTATGGTTCCTATTACAGTTCTCTTATTACAGGCTCACAAGCACTGTTTTCCTAAAAGCACCTTTCAAGTCCCCTGCCTTTCACTGAAATGTGGCTGCTACCGTGTACTTATTTTAAAAATGGCTTGACAGAATTGCTAATGTTCTCATTCCTTCAGGATATTTCCTAATACTTGTAGCCTTTTCATGTTTCTAATTAGGCCAGTAATGGTCCCTGAAGTTAAACCAATTAAAATTATTTACTGTGACACACAGTGTGGAGATAATTATCTGATATCTGAATCCAACTTCTGCTTACTTCGCAACATTACTTAATAGAAAACAGAGAAACTGATGCCCATGCTTTCATTTTACTTGTCTACCAAATGTGTTTGCCCTATAGCAAACTGTTTAAATAAAGCATTAAAATCTTTGTGGTGCTAATCAAAATGTTTAAAATCCACTCACACTCCCTTTATAGTTCTGAAAAGCATATAAAAACTCCTACACATTACCTTTTACATTACAGTTGCTGACCAATGTAGTATTATAGCCACATTATATAGAGATAATGCAGCTTCTGCATTTTCTACCAGCCTTACTTTTCTCTATTCCTCCACTCGTTTTATCTAATTATTATTTTTTCTTTTTAGCATTTCTCTTTTTCTTTGCTTTGCTTTTTTTCTTTGTTTTGTTTTTCCATGCTTTGTTTCAGATTACGTGATTCACTATAAGGATATAAGGGGCACAAAATGAATGCACTTTGAAATATATGTTTCACGTGAACAGGAGGTAATTCTGTATCGTCTAAACAGTTATTATAGCATCAAACAAGTGAAGATTATAATCATTTTATTCTTTGCATAGGGTTGGGGGTTCTGGAAGCTTGAAGGTTTACAAAGGAGATTTTAATCGACAGCAGAAGTTTTAGCAAAAGTTTAGTTCATATTTAATGTGAAGCAAAATCCCGCTAGGAAAAAAAAAAAAAAAAAAAAAAAAACAGAGGGAGCAAGTAAATCATGTCATAAAGCAATGCTTTTCATTAAAAGTTGGCTGCCATCATGTAGAGAATTTGGATAAATGTAAAGACTGAGCCTGTAAGTTAGGCTTGCATATGCTGTAGTTAAATGCCAAAGTGCAGTCTCATAAAGAATTATAGCTTAGACACTTTGAGAACATTTAGCCCATAATCTCAATGCAAATTATTCTAAGAGAAAATTGAGTTTCATGCCAAAATGCTACCTTGAGACTGGCAATGTACAGTTGGACATTTAGCCTGATCTTAGAATGGATTCCTTTACTGTTTCCTGCTTTTTTTTTCAAATATTCATGAACATCAGTACAGTTACAGTACAGACAATTTTCCAAGTCACTATGTGCCTAACTGGAGGCCCCTGGCAGTTTATAATAACTTCAATTTTGAGAAACAAACTGCAACAGGGAGAATTTGGGCATGCCATTCAATTCAGAACCATAGCCCAGGAACTTGGTTTTCGGGAATTTCCAGTTCAGGCTTTGGATCTTGTTTGAGAATTCTGGCTTATGAGGGATAATCTGAGATGCCCAGTAATTTTCCCCTGCAGGTAGTAAGGGAAATGTTTGCCTGTATACTCGTATGCTTGAAAAGGCATGAGGTCAGTGGAGTGCCAGGAAAAGTACTAGAGACTGTTTAGAGAGACCTTGAGACCACTCAAATGTGGGATGAAATTCTTTGTACAAGCTCTCCTACCTCTAGCACTGCATTTAATCTTAGAAGAACTAATTAGCTTTTGGTGGTTTATGATTAAAAAACTCTGTTTCTTTTTCTCCTATACCGTGTATTTTGCACACACTTTCATTAGCACAACAAGCTTATTGCATTCTAATTATTTGTCTATGTCGGTGATATTGTTTGGATTTGTGTCCCCACCCAAATCTTATGTGGAATTGGAGGAGGGGTCTAGTGGGAGGTGACTGAATCATGGGGGCCAATTTTCCCCTTCCTGCTCTTGTTATAGTGAGTGAGTTCTCACAAGATCTGATGGTTCAAAAGTGTGTGGCACTTCCCCCTTGGCTTGCTCTTTCTCCTGTTCCATCATGATAATACGTGCTTGGTTCCCTTTTACCTTCTGCCGTAACTGTAAGTTTCTTGAGGCCTCTCAGTCATGCTTCCTGTTAAGCCTGCAGAACTTTGAGTCAATTAAACCTTTTTTCTTCATAAATTACGTAGTCTCAGGTAGTTCTTTATAGCAGTGTGAGAACGGGCTAATACAGTTGGTAAATAACTCTTAAATTTAACCACAGTCAAAAGCATTTCTTCACAATTAGTGATTTTTGGAACAGATGAGGGTATGGGTAATTAATTTTAAAAATAGTTAAAAGATCAGCAAAAGATGGATACTCCAACTATTTTTACTAATCTAAACTTTGCTATCTTTTAAATTTTTATGTGTGCACAACATTTTATGTTAGTTTATTTGATACCATATGTACAGTAGCAATATTATCTTTGTTTTCTCAACTATTTCAGGATTGTGGTCCAAGTAGCCATGCATTAGAAAGCATTTACCACAGAGAAGTTAACATAATAAATATTCAATTGTTAAATTTTATATATAATTCAAGAGCTATGGATTTTGTGCTGTGAATACAAGTGCTTAGGAAAAAATGGGATGCAGGAATAAATAAAAATGACTCAGTCCCTCTCCTCAGTATTAAAGTCTGAGAGAAAGAGAAGAGACAATAAGCATATTAATAAATAAGATTATATCAGGCACAGATAAATGCAAAGAAAAAGACAAAGCAGGATAGTGAAGTAGTTACCAATCATAGGAGTTGATATTTCATTTGCTGTGGCGGTTGGTGCTAAACTATAACAGAAAGTTATGTGCCAAAGTCTGGAGAACAGAAGGCACTTGGATTGTCTGGGTAGTATGGCTAGAGGGGAAAGAGACAGAGGCAAGACAAAGGATTTGAGTTTAGAGATATAGGCAATATCCAGATCAAAATGTACTTATGGATTATGCTAAGGCCTTGAAATCTTATAGTGACGTTAGGCTGCAATTGGAAGCCACTAGAGGATTTTAAGCATGGAAGTGAAACAATCTGAATTTACTTTTAGAGAAAATGTGAAGCTCATAAAGGTTAAGTAATACATAGCCTTTCAATGTTGAGCAAAATGATGAAAATTACCGAGTGAAAAGTTTTAATGTTTGAAAAAGAAAATGACTGCAATAGATTACTTAATAATTTAAAAAAGCAACTACATCTGTGTACCAATAACTGTATTAGTTTG
The DNA here is from genome assembly GCF_008728515.1 of Papio anubis. Taxonomy (NCBI): domain Eukaryota; kingdom Metazoa; phylum Chordata; class Mammalia; order Primates; family Cercopithecidae; genus Papio; species Papio anubis. Next base: position 85,553,989 of record NC_044980.1, on the reverse strand, counting down.
CTAGGGCTGCCATAATACACGAGGTGCCTTAAACAACAGAAAGTTATTGTTGTACAATTCTGAAGGTTAGAAGTCTGAAATCAAGGTGTTGGCAGGTTTGGTTCTGCTATGGACTGAAAAATTGTATCCACACCAAAAGCATATGTTGAAGCCATAACCCCTCACGTGATGGTATTGGAGGTGGGCCTTTGGGAGGTAATTAGGTTTAGATGAGATTGTAAGGGTGAAACCCTCATGGTAGAATTGGTGTCTTTATGAGAAATGCCACAGACCAGACAGAAATTGCTCTCTCTCCACCATAGTAGGACACATTGAAAAGGTGACTGTAAGACAGGAAGAGGGCAGTCGCCAAAACCTAATCATACTGGAAACCTGATCTTGAACTTCTCCAAAACTGTGAGGATTGCATTTCTATATGGTATTTTGTTATAGCAGCCAGAGCAGACTAAAACTGATCCCTTCTGAGAGCTATAAGAGAAGAATCTGTTCTAGGCCTCTCTCCTTGGCTTGTAGATGGCCATCTTTATTTTCACATGGACTTCTCCTTATAAACATGCCTGGGTCCAAATTTCCCCTTTTTTATAGGACAATAGTCCTATTGGAGTTGGGGCTCACTCCACTTCAGTATGAACTCATCTTAACTGATTACATTTGCAACAACTTTATTTCCAAATAAGGTCCTACTTGGAGGTACTGAAGATTAATACTCCATCCTATGAATTTGCGGGGCAGGGATGCAATTCAATCCATAACAATAAGTGTTTTATTAAACAAGCTGAAATTATTAAAGTATAAATCGCGCAAAAAAAAAAAAAAAATTCTATGTTGACAACCCTTTAAAGATACTCTGCAGAATATTTCTTCCTTTCTGCCTAGATGAAATCTTGATCAGATTCTCTAATCTGGCTTTTTTTTTTTTTTTTTTTTTTGCTAGTTCATATGATTTTTCATCTCAAGAATAGCATTATTTTAAAAATTAAAACTTCTGCCTCGTGGCATAATTGCATAATTTCTTATACGTGCAATGTAAAATTTCTTCCTTCTTACCTTATTATCTCTTTAAGTGAGGAAGCCTAGAGGATTTTACTCTGATTATACTCTCCTAGGAGCAGGAGAGTATAGTCAGACATTCTGTCTTTTCTAGCTCCGACTCCTACTCTCCCCACTTCGTTGCCTGATTTCTGATCCCTTCAGTGTTTTACCAAGGTGGGGAGAGTGATTTAGGGGAAAAGGTCTTATTAGAGACCACAATTGTGTACCAGGCTAGGGAAATATTTAAAGCTGGCTTTGACCTTTTGGGCTACTTTTGTCAGTTAAAAAACAAAGTTATTGGAACTTCACTCTGCAAAACCATGGTAAAGGGAAATGGGGGTGATTTACTCTCTTAGGACACTGGCACTCAGCCCCTATGTGGTTTCTATCCGGACCATTTTTGTCTAGGCCATTTCCCCTTTAAATGGCTGTCTTGAGCAGAGTCCTATTTCAGATGGCTCTAGGCTTTTGTGTTAGTTCATTCTTGTGTTGTTGTAAAGGAATACCTGAGGTTTGGTAATTTGTAATGAAAAGAGGTTTTATATTGGCTCTTGGTTCTGCAGGCTTCATGTGAAGCATAGTGCTGGCATCTGTTATTGGTGAGGGCCTCAGGAAGCTTACATGCATGGCAGAAGGCAGAGGGGAAGATGGGGCATCAAGTGGCAAGAGTGCAAGAAAGATGGGGGAGGAGCCAGGCTTTTTTTAAATTTTTTATTTATTTATTTTTTATTTAACTGACTGACTCTTACGTGAAAAAAAAAAGAGCAAGAAATGCCTTATTAACATGGGGAGGGAACCAACTCCTTCATGGGGGATCTCCCCACCCCCTGTAACCCAAACACCTTCCACTACCCCCCACTTCCAACATTGGAAGTTTCACCATCAGATTTGGAGGAAATAAACATCCAACCCATAGCAGCTTTCTCGTGTAGTCAACTTTCTTTCTTTTCTTGTTTTTTTTTTTTTTTTTTTTTTTTGAGACGGAGTCTCGCTCTGTCACCCAGGCTGGAGTGCAGTGGTGCGGTCTCAGCTCACTGCAAGCTCCGCCTCCCACATTCACACCATTCTCCTCCCTCAGACTCCCGAGTAGCTGGGACTACAGGTGCCCGCCACCATGCCTGGCTAATTTTTTTGTATTTTTAGTAGAGACGGGGTTTCACCATGTTAGCCAGGATGGTCTTGATCTCCTGACCTTATGATCCGCCCGTATCGGCCTCCCAAAGTGCTGGGATGACAGGCCTGAGCCACTGCGCCCGGCCTTAGTCAACTTTCAAGGTTCTAGAACCACATGCATGTTTTCTGCCATGTGACTCTAGGACAGTTGGCTTCCAATGAATCTCACCGTATGTCAACTAAGAGCCATGTTGCCTTTTTTGTTTTGATTTCCTAGATGGGAGTCAGAGACTAGACTACCACATCCCTAATTCTAGTGATCACAACACCAGTTGTCTGAGTAACCCCCTTAAAGCCTTCTCTCTGGTTGTTAATTTGGAAGAATGCAACCTCTACAAATTTCTCATGGGGAGGGCTTCGATAGCTATTTAGAAGACAGGAGGATGGGAAACTTTTACAACATTCTCAGATTTTGTTTTGGAAAAATGTTTCTCTTCCTGGTGCTGTTCGATTTCAACATTTTATTATTTGCTTACAGGTGTTGAATGAAGGATCCTCTCATCACATTTAGGGAGCCCTCCTTTACAGGCCTGGCATGCGTCTTTGGAATACAGATGAGATGACACCAATTATTTTGCTGTGAGACTTCATGGTCTCACTTGAAATAAAAGAGTCCCATTTTGCCATTTGGTTACTCATGTGACAGTCAAGTTCAGGTTACAGGAGGAAAGGAGTCAGCTAGACTCACACACAGCTAGAAGGTTCATGTAGGTCCTTCTGCCTACATTTGAAGAAGTCACCAATAAGATAACTTTCTGATGTATGTCTATCTGTAATTAATAGAAACATCAGATTTTTTTTGATTCCCTCTAGAGATACACTTACCTCAAATATTCTGATAAATACTCTTAGGGGATCTTCTCTAGCACACAGGTAATACATTGCTCCAGATCTTTGTCCATGAGCTTTGGGAAGGATTAAGGTGATGCAAAATGTCTCTTAACATATTTTTGATGCTCTGCTCACTTGCCCTTTCCTGACTGGCTTCCCATTGGCTGCTGGAGTGCTAGAGCTAATCACTTTCACCTGTGGTCCCCGGAGTCTTGCCTTTGCCTGACCATAGTCAGCTCACTGGAGATGACTGGGAAATTAAACCCTCTACCCAGGGAAAGCCAATAAATACTAGGGTACAAAAGTCTGGCCTTTCTACTTCAAGACCCATAAGCTTGCTGTGTCATTATGCTTCTGGGCTCCTCTTGCTGTTGAAGCCAGTGTTACACTTTATCTGATACCATAACTTGCTTCACTTCCTTCCCCTTTCCTTTCCCTGTTCCTTCTTCTTACTGAGAGATTTTTTCCTGAAAACAGCTTTCTTCTGAATGGGGAGATTTTAACCTACTTATTCTGTTTACATAGTAGCTGAATTTTCTAGTTCTCTTTGGATTCAAATGTAGTAATGTCTAATTTTCTAAGAATGCATCTATTTCACCAAATTTAATGACCAATATTTTATGATATTCTTCTATGCTATTAATCTCTACTGAAGCTGCAATTATATTTCCTGTTTCACTCTGAAAATTATTTGTACCTATATATTTTCCTTTCATTACAGAGGTTTTTGTGTTTTATTATATTTTTCTAAGAAGTGGTTTTGGCTTTATTAATTAACTTTATTTAGTAGTAGATTTCTATTTCATTAACATATTTTCTTTATTATTTATTTCCTTTCCTTTTTTTTTTGCATTTATTGTTACTTTTTCTAACTTCTTACCTGTTTTATTTTCACATTCATTTGTATTAACACAAATAACTTAAGCAAATATGTTTCCATTTCTGAACTGGTTTTTCAGATTCCAACAAATGTTAGGTATAATTTTCTTCTTTTTCATTTCTGAGTATTTTCTAGTTTTCATTATAATTTTCTTTGATACATAAGTTGTTTTCTTATTTCAATACTAACATATTTTGAGGTCACTGATTTCTTATGTAATATTTTAGTGATCAGAGAATACAAGCTATACGGTATCAATTTTCTCAATTTTCTTTAGAACTGCTATTGGCCTAGTATATGATCAATTCCTATAAATCTTTCCTATATCTTGGGGATTGAAGTGTATTCTCCAGTTGTTGCTCTTGAAAGAACTAATTATATTTAAGTTCATTGATCTGTATGGTGTTGTTTCTTTTAGATCTGTTTGAGTGTTTGCCTGTTCAATCTATCACTGAGAGAAATATGTTAATATCCCTCTTTATTGTGTCGGATTTAGCATTTTTTTCCCAACAGTTTTATTGATTTTTGCTTTATATATTTTGAATCTGAATATTAGTTTAACCCTGGTTTAAGAATTATTGTACCATCCTGGTTAATTAAAAGTTTTGGGCTGGGTGCGGAGGCTCACGCCTGTAATCCCAGCACTTTGGGAAGACAAGGCAGATGGATCATGAGGTCAGGAGATCGAGACCATCCTGGCTAACACAGTGAAACCCTGTCTCCACTAAAAATACAAAAAATTAGCCAGGTGTGGTGGCGGGTGCCTATAGTCCCAGCTACTAGGGAGGCTGAGGCAGGAGAATGGCGTGAATCTGGGAGGCAGAGCTTGCAGTGAGCCGAGATCCTGCCACTGCACTCCAGCCTGGGTGACAGAGTGAGACTCCGTCTCAAAAAAAAAAAAAAAGTTTTGACAGTGCATTATTGCTGTCCTTACCACCAATAATGCTTATTTTTCTCAGTTTGTTTTGGCCTTTGATTGGTATACCAAAATCTCACAAATCACCACTAAACATACAGCTATCTTCACTCTCTTTTAGTTGCTATTTGCTTGATATATCTTTTTCCATCTGTTTTGCTTCTTATCTTCTGTAGCCTTATATTTTAGATTTGTCTTTTTAAATCAACATATTTACTTTACTCATTGTGACAAACAATTTTTATCACTTTCCTCAGATAGTAAAATACTGAAATTGGAGTACAGATAAGTCAAGAAAAGAGAGTGGTTCTCAGTCCTGCAACATTTGAATAGGTTAACACACCTAGAATGCACTCCATTCTTTCCTTTGCTCTTTTCTTTTGCACTTACTGTTTGTACTTACTGTTCTTTCTTGCCAGAAGTGCTTTTTGATTGTTGTTTTCTTTGTCCTCACATATGAGCTTAAATATCATTTTCTTAGTCATCTTCTTTGACTACGTTATAGAAAATGGGTTTCCACCTGTGTTCTCTGTCTTAGTATCTCATTTTTCACCACCACCCATTACCTTCTGTATTAATTTCATCTATTCATTCATATAGCATTTAGAGTGGACACACTCCAAGTTCCACAAAAACAGGTCTTTTTATCTTTCTTGTTATCCATTATAGTCATAGTACCTAGTAGAGATCTTGACACACAGTAGGCACTCAATAAATATTAGCTAAAAATGAAATAAGTCATATTTAAAGAAAAGATGACTATTTTAAAAAGAAGTCAATATCTTGGGAAATACTGAAAATGAGAATCATAAGCACAGACTGGCAATGCTCCCCTCACCCAAAATTTTCCGGGATACAAGGTCAGTCTAGCCAACAGACACTGAGAATAGAGGCCTCAGGCAAATTTATTCTCCCTGTGCCACTTCCTTGCTTTGTGATCCTGAGCAAGTTAATTAACTCATCTGGGCTAGTTTCTTCATTATAAAATAGAGATAATAATAGCACTTCTTACAAGGATTTTTATAAAGATTAAACGAACTAATTCACATAAAGTACTTGAACAGTGGTTGGCACATAGGAAGTATTCCATAAGTCTTAGCTACTAATATTATTAAACTCATTTCTATTGAGAGATGGGTACATTATCATGCTCTACTAGCATGATGATGTTAAAACATTCAATCAATCTAATTCCCACTTGCTTTGATTCCATATTCACAAAAGAATTTCCCAGTGATTGTTTTGCTTCACTTTTTATCTGCAGATAGGGAAAGAACGGTCTGGCCCCTTGCTTCAGATATATGACTGTTAGTTTCACTGTAAATTCACAAAGTAATATTATGAGGAATTGACTCATAAATCTGTCCATAAGGGGAAATTATCTGGGCAGACATCTAAACATAAAATATTCTGGTTCCCTGTGTCAGTTATTTTTTGTTAACTAATTAATATTAGGCTTTATTCATAGCCACATGAACTTTAAACATAAGTAAATCTGAAGATATTAATCTGCTTTGGAGATGTTGAGAAAAGTAGGTTGAACTACAGATTGGTGACTTTCTGGACAATGAAAGTAACTGTCTTAGGAGAGAGTGGACAGCCTTATCCTAGGCAGAGAGCATATGATCTATTTAAACTGCCATATGCAGAGCTTTTTGCTCATTTTCAATTTTAGAATTTATGCTGTTATCTTCGTTTTATAGATAGTGATCAGAAAAGTAAAATAACTTGCCTAAGGTCTCAAGAGCATAAGTGTCAGCGCCTATACTCACACTCCACTCACCAATAGTAAAAGCTCTTCACTGTATAAAAATAGTTCCAGTAATAGTAAATAGAAGGTTGATCAGAAAAAAAACTCCCTTTAATGATAAGAAAGTAATTTAAAATCTTTGGTTAATAGTGATCAAAATCAAAAGAACGTTTAGAAATACCCAAGTAGACTGAACAACACGAGTAGGCTGAAATGCCAGGATAGAATTCTATAATAAAGAATAATACATAGTAATATCTACAAAAGGAAAGAACCACGAATATATATTTAAAATTGTTGAGCAATCTGGAAAACTGTAATAATAATAATGACAAATAAAGCTCAAGGACAGTGATAGAAAAAGTAAATATTTACTTGAATGTGATTTGAAAAGAAAAGCCAGCATTATTAAGAAGACTTATATTAAAAGGCTAACACTAAAAATAAATCTGTCTGGATGCGGTGGCTCATGCCTTTATTCCCAGTACTTTGGGAGGCTGAGGCGGAGGGATTGTTTCGAGTTTAGGAGTTCGAGACCAGCTTGGGCAACATGGAGAAACCTCATCTGTACACACACACACACACACACACACACACACACATACACACACAAATTATCCGGGTTTGGTGGTGCATGCCTGTGGTCCCAACCACTCGTGAGGCTGAGACTGGAGAATCACTTGAGCCCTGGAGGCAGAGGTTGCAGTGAGCCGAGATCACGCCATTGCACTGCAGCCTGGGTGACAGAGCGAGACCCTGTCTCAAAATAAATAAATAAAATAAAATGAAAATAAATGTGAAGAAATTTTTATAGTATCCTTAAGACTTCTTTTTTTTCAATTCTACTATTGTTCTGCTTCAGTTTTTTCCTTCACAGCACTATTGCTCTATTTCTGGTTTCCCTTTTTCTCTTCTAGTCACAGATCTTTTAGCACATGCTAGAGGTGCAGTCAAAATAGTCTACCAATATCACCCCCATTAGAAGATCATCTACTCTGCTCATTCCTTTATTTCTCACTACCTATGTCCTTATATTACATTATGTGCTTTAGCAGTTAAGATATTCGTCAAATTTTTCCTTCTGAGCTTATTTGTCTTTCAGTTCTATATGCAATTTTTTAAATGTATCCTATTTTCATATTTTAGTATCTTTTTATAGTTTAAGTAGATACTTTAATAGAATTTTCCACAATAGGATTACTGCATTTCATGTAGAATTTTCAGTTTGTTTAAAACTAGATTCTTGGTCCTAATATGGTTAAAGAAATTGAATTATATACAAATGTTAAGGGAGAAAAACCTACCAATATGTGCTTAGGTAATTGCCAACGAAGGCAAAATGAAGACCGTAGCAGTAGAAAGAGCATTTTCAAAAATACGGACTGGTACTTAGTTCTAAGACTTTGGGCAAATGTTTTAACAGTTTCTGAGTAGCAAAATGGTGTAAATAGTGCGGAATTCATATGTATAATCCCCTAGACATACGAGCATTTTTTGCTTTACAAACAAACATTTTTGAGTAGAGCAAATGTTTCTTACTACTTTTCTGATTTCCATTGTCTTAATCAGATTGTAACTCTTCTATAAAGACACATTTCCCCATAAGAATTCTTCTCTTTTATGAAGTTTTTAGTAAATGTTCTTTTAAGAGGGTCCTACTCTACTGAGAACAATAGGAAAATGTGAAATTTAGATGGCAGAGATTTAGAAGAAGTAATATGTATGGTCTCTAAGATACAACCTAAGAAACAAAAAGCTCTATTTTCTACCATTATACCAATTAAATGACAAAGACAATCACTAAAATATAGTAATTTTAGATCATATTTCAAAAAGTGTATACACTGTATTAAACCTATTCAGTCTATAAAAGTTTTTAAAATATGCATTCCATAATACTACTAAATGGAATGCATTGCACTGATAAAAGTTATAAAGTTCTGTAGGTAGTCTGTCAATGTAAGCAAATGACAAGTGATTCTAGTCCTAATGTCAGCCTGCTAATCACAACTAATCAGACCTGGCATTCTCATGGTTCAGTGGCCAGCAATGGAGTAAATGGCCAGTCCTTGGCATTAAGGAGTTAAATACTCCTTAGTCCACACTTTGAAAAGTTTTGCTCCATGCCCTTTTAGACAATGACTAGTTGTTAAGCTCAAAACTAATTAACATTTCAAAAACTAGTGTTCATCAGTATTAGGAAGACTCTAGGGAAACACTTCCCTGCAGAGACCCTTTTCTTCTTTTGCTTTAAAGCAATAATTTGTAAAATATTACTTTAATTTTAAGTTGTGTTTGGCACATAGTAAACAAACCCGAAAAAAAAATGTAAACTAAAAGAAATGGAATCCAGGTTGGGTTCCTTATTTCTTACTCTCTTGAATAGAGGCAACTTCTATTTCTGTGATTTTACTTACCTATAGAAACCAATTCTAATAAGTACAATAATCTTGCTCTTAAATATGGGTCCATAAACTCATACCCATAGAATGTAAGAGTGGGTTCAACTTAATTCCTTACAGTATTACTCTATCACCGCTCTTATCTGCAGATTTACTAATAGGGCTGTAAGAATGTCAAGTTCTGTAAGATTAATTTCATCTGACTTAAAAATTAGTATTTAGATTCAAAAACATTTTTTTATGACCAAAATTCCTGCTCACTCCTTTATTTTACACATGTAAGAACTGAGGCCCAAGATCAGAGAAGTAGCTATGGATAGACATGAGTTTTGAAAGTCTACTCTCTCCTCTCCTCAGTGATGAGTATTTGATCAAATGATAGTAATTGTGTGTTTAAAATTCTAGCTTCATTTAGTTGGGGTATGTAAGTAGCAGTAAACCACTATTTTCCTAATATGTAAAATATGTTTAAAGTTTTTTTCCCATAGACATATTCAGAAGGTAACATGTTTCCTTGCTAGATGCAGATTTGCATAACCCTTTTAATAAGAACTTGGTGGCATATTGGATTACGTGTGGACTCTGGAGTCTCTGGGCTTATGTCCTTGGTCCTCCATGTGATAGCCATGTGTCCTTGCAGCCAAGGTCATCCTGTTGTTTTGTTTTCACATCTGAAAAAAAGGTAGATAATAATAATACTTACCTGATGCTCACTATAAAGCTGAAAGGAAATAGTGTACATAGTCTTGCCGGGCACATAATAAAAGTTTAATAAAGTACTAAAATAGATAAAAAGGTATTTAGATGGCAAGAAGGTCAGGACCAAGTGGGAAAATCAGCTCATATCATGGAACACTGAAGTACTATAAGATGCCTCTGAAACCATGGATACATTTGTGGGGGTACTTTTCCTTTTGTGGTAGTTTTATCAAAGAAACTGCATGTGACAATATAGATATGAAGTGATGTGTTCCTTGTTACCTTGCCTTTAAAAAATGAAATAAGTGGTTCCAGAGAGTTCATGGGAAAAAAAAATAATCTGAGAAACGACCTCATACCTGTGAAGATTTCAAATAGTCACAGTGAGAGCGATGGAAGTCATCACCGACACTTTTTTTTTTTAACCTTACAGGTTGCATCTCACAAGCTGAGTAACAAATATAATCTTGAAGCCTATAATGATTTGAGGTTGTGGGGAAAGCGATACTGAAGACTTCTGCTTTGGTTGGCACAATGTGCTCATCTTAAAGCCCTCTATGAATTGTCTCTCTTCCTGGGAGTACAAGGCTCTGCATTGACTTAATGTAACCTTGGAGGCTTTGCAATAGATTTTTACACTTAATGACATGCAGTTCAACTAGCTTACAAGAATGTTTGGTTTAGCCACCCAAGCTGAGACAACTTTTCTCCTAACTCGAACTCATTACTAACCAAGGAAGTAGTGTTCTATGGATTTAAGTGTAGCTAAGAGAAACTCAGATTTTCTTCAGCCATTGCTTAAAGATATTTTGCCTGCGGTTTTAAACCCAGTCCTGAAATGATAAAGGTGGAAGAAGGAATAGTGACACGACCCTTCATGCTTCTTTTTTCTTAATTCTAATAATTACACTCTTGTGATTACAAAAGAACAAAAATTGCAAGATGGTGTGCATTCTGTCTTCACGTTGAGTTTTTTGAGGCCTGCAACCCCACTGACCTCATCTACCCTGGAGGATCCGGAGTCCAGTGTGCGTGTGTGCCACACAGTAGGAACTCTGTAAATATTTATGGTTTCTGTTCACTTTCTTCATTTATCCTATCCAAGAACGTACAGGGTAGATCTGCTTCCCATGTGTGTAATACCAAGAAGGTCAGGAAAGACTGGGAATAGAGGAGGAAGACAGTCTTTCAAGTTGAAAAGCTTACCTAATTCCAAAGTTTTGTGACTTTTGGGTAAACTTGTCTCCTGATGTTTAGGCAATAGGCAAAAACTGGCCAAGAAAGGATTATTTAGGAGGCAGAAAGAGCTGTAGAAAAAGTCCAAAACCAAGAATTAAAGCATAAGACCAAATAGTAAAGAATCGATGGTCTATTGTATGCAACTCTGTGTACATGTATTTAAAAACCATTCAAGTTGAATAAAATTGATTTTGTAAACACAAAAAGTAACTATGTATGTCAAGAATATCCATTGGGTGAAAGCAAATTACAAACATTTCTTGCAAAATATATGGTGTGTATAATATCATAGGTTATTAGAAAGCATGGAACATGGTTTTATATGTACAGGAAAATAATGAATGCCCTGAATGCACCAAATGTTCGATAATGTTTATCCCAATGGAAAGAGTTGATATCTAAGGGAGGAGGGACTTTTTCTTTTTCTTTTTTTTTTTTTTTTGCAGTCTCTCTCTGTCATCAGGCTGGAGTAGAGTGGTGCAGTCTTGGCCCACTGCAACCCCTGCCTCCTGCGTTCAAGCAACTCTTCTGCCTCAGCCTCCCAAGTAGCTGGGATTACAGGTACGCACCACCACATCCAGCTAATTTTTGTATGTTTAGTAGAGATGGGGTTTCACCATGTTGTCCAGGATGGTCTTGATCTCTTGACCTCATGATCTGCCCACTTTGGCCTCCCAATCTGCTGGGATTACAGGCATGAACCACTGTCACCTGGACTTTTTCTATGGAATGCCTACTTGTAATGTTTGAAACTTAGCAGCAACTATGATTTACACTTCTAATAAGATAGTGGTGAAGAGAACAAACTCTGTATTTGGATTTTTTGGGACCTTCTGATTACTAGCTAGTAGTTAATATCTACATGCTTCTGTTTCCTCAACTGTAAAATGGTGATAATAATAATTCTAACCTTGTAGAATTTTGAAGGTTACATGGGATAAAATATATAAAATTTATCCAGTGGTGACTGCAAGGTAGGAATATTCAGTAAATATTCCTTCACTGGCGTATTATTTATTATTAGTAGTATCATTTTTGTTACTAACCAGGAAAAGCAGAAACATTTTAAAAGACTAAAAATACACTTGGAAAGGATCTGATTAAAAACATTAATTTTAAAATTACTTTGTGTAATGTCTGTTAGATCTAGGTCTGCATAATCTGTCCCTAGTAAGAGCTTCCCTGACCATTTTTTCAAAGTATGTCCCCTAGTTTTCCATCCCAACATCAGGTTCATTTTCTTCTTTACATGTCTCATTTGATCATTAGCTACATATGTGTTTATTTATTTGTTCATCTGCTACCTTCTTTGGGAAAGTGTTAATCCCATCAGGCAGTAACGACATTGCATAGCAACACCATACAGCTCTGTATACTGAGTCTTAATACAGGGTCCAGCCATACTACATAGACCATTAATATTTGGGTCACTTCTCTTTGGCTTCATGTGGCATGCACCCAGTTCCAATTTTCAAAAGAGAAGGATCTATTGGCTTGGACAAACCAACCGTGGAAAATATGAGTATAGTAGGCTTCCCTGCAGTCTAGATTCAGGGACCCTGCAGTGTCCATATGTTGTTCCTCTTTCTCTTTACCTCTTTTCACCTTTTGAAGGCTTGCTGTGTTGCAGAGGCCATGATTGCTGACAAGCCTGACACCACATCTCCATAGCCTGTCCAAAGAGAGACAGAGAACTCAACATTAGCCAAGCCTGTGTCACATGTACAATTCTTGGAGGGAGTGGGAGTTTGCAGACTATTACCCCCTGAACCCAAGGAACCCAATGCTGTTAACAGATTTTTTTTAAAGGAATGCTAGAAAGGGAAAAAATTTACTTTCAATAAAGTCTATTATGTAAGACAGTATAGTTGTTTTCAGACTTTTTAAGCTAGAAGTGCGTTCAAAGATTTTTCTTAAGAAATAAAATTTAAATATAAATCTTAGGCCACATTTATGTACTCTAAACAAAAGATGTTATTGAGGTGATAGAGATGAACATAAACCATTGATATCGCCAGCCCACTTCTCCTTTGTGGCAGGAGAGCAATTGCTGAATGCAGAAATTCAGACCTAATTGTCGGGGGCCAAGGTGATAGATCACCGGTAACTGGAACTGCTTCCAATGACATGCTAAAAGTCTTCTATACTTCCATCCTTGGGATCCAAGTCATGGAAGCATGCAAGAAAGAAAACTTTACAACTGATTCTTCCATAGCAATTTCCAGGATTAAAGTGGTGTAAAAACCTCATATGGCATCAAAAATCCAATAAAACAGAATTTTGTCTTTATGTTAGACTCTATTATATATTTATGACTTGGAAAAGAAGCTCAGGAAACATTCTCTATCCAAAGTAATATTATAATTGAATTATGTTTAAGAGAAATGGGACAATATGATGCCCATCTTTCTTTTTCTTTTTGTTATTATTTTTACTCTTTATCCACTGCTGCTCTACCTACTATAGACATAAAATTAATAAGCCTGAATGACTGAATTGAGAAATTAGTGAGACTTAGCTTCTGAAATTTCTAGCAAAGGTTTTTCAGAATTAAAGATGGTTGTCTTTGAATGCCTAATGTTTATATTGAAATAATTTTAGCCTTTGATGTTAGAAGGTTATATAAAATTTCTGTGGTTTTGTACTTGATAGCCATATATTATTTTTAAAAAGTACTTATGAAAGGTGATGGTAGACTTGGTGTTGTTCCATGATCCATGAATGGACACACACAAGGTCGTTAACTGATGGAGGAGGTTCGCCAAGGAAAATCTACTGCTTTGATAAATGCAGATGATGATTAAGTATGTGACATTGTTCCCATTTATTTGGTGCTGATTCAATCAGTGCCCCAAGTCAGCCTGATGCAATGGGCTACTGTAGATGTGGTCTTCTGAATAAGGCAGAGTGTTAAAATGAGGTCATGACCACTTTTCATGGTACTTTTTTTGCTTGGCTACATTCCAGTTTCTCTAATTAAAGTCTGTCTTTCTAAGACCCCTTTACAGTTTTAATTGGGTATGTTATTTCTTGTGAATTGTATGGAATTGTTATTCACTGTCATAAGCAGTGGCTGTATTTCACCATAGAGGTGTTGCATTTCATCATAGGGATCAAAGGAAGGGAAACATGAATATAATTTTTTAAAAGCATTTTGCAATGCTTTGAGCTCTTTGGAAGAAAGCAGTATAAAGGAAAATAATGGTGTTCTTAAAATGTAAAGTATTGCTATTATCATCTGTGAAAGAAAAGCTGAAGATTGAAAATGTGTTTTCTAGTGAAGTTCAGGAAAATATTATTTTACTGTTTCAGAAAAAGGACATAAATATTATTATTTGGAGATTTATGAAAAAAATGTTGTTGTTATCTCTAAGAAGTCTCTTTTTTATCTGTGTTTAGGGAAAATTGTTGGAACTCCTAAGCTTTTATACTAGTTTCTTAGTGTTGGGAAGTCTACTATACCCGTCCCTTAGCTTATATGTTAGCTAAGTTTTGATTTACAGTTAATTTTATCTTTCTTCTATACAGATTGACAATCTATATTGAACAAATATGCTCTTAAAAAATAATAAATTTTCACATCACACTGAGTTTTTGTTTAACCTATTTAGTTGTCTTAATTGATTAGCTGAATTACACCTCTTGGGGGGTGCACACCCACACACATACACATAAACACATACAAAACAACAGACTCTTTAGTAAAACGCTGAATGGAGGAAGGTGTAAAATACCACTTTCTACTCCAGATATAATAACCGTTAAAGTTATCGACTATTTTCCATGTATTTTTATTTGTTATAATCAAGAAATGAAGATGATATAAGAGAAAACAGTAAAATAGAATGCATTAAAACTGAGGACAAAAAAGAAATATGAATAGATATATAGAGAGATGGAAACATGGTTGCTATAAAAATTAGTTCAATGATACATATTTGCTACAGGTAGATTGCCAAGTTGGCTCTGTGCTTTTTAACAATTAACACAAGACACATAAACAAACAAAGCAAAACTTAGTTGCATAGTTCACTTTATCACTAAGATAAACACAAATTGCTCAGAAATATGGAACCATTCCTGTTCCTGAAATTATTGGGGATTTTTTTTTTTCTCCTTAGCATTCCCACAAAGAAAACACTTTGCAATTTAAGAACAGCCTCAATAACATACTTACGGGAGACATGATGATTTTCTGAGCTTGTTCATTGCAAAGACCTTGAAAATAAATGTACAGTATTGCACAGGAACACAATCTGATAGAAGACTTTTGGCTTTTGCTACCCAGATAACACATAGTATAACTCACTTTTGTGCCACACTTGTCTGACGGCTAAGTTCATGACGGTCACTTTAACCATACTACATTGGCCAATATGGCCGCACGAGACTCAGCATAATGCCGATTATGCAATAACATGAGAATAATGACACATGACAGAGCCATCTCACAATATAAATTGCATGAATTTATATATACAAAAGTTCACATATAAATACCCAGTAAGAAAGAAAACCCAACACATTTCTATCTCTACATCCTGTTTTATTTTTCTTTGTGACACGTAACACTTATAACTCCCTGAAAAAAATACATTTGTGTACACACACACACATGCACACACACACACACACATATCTCAGGAACATGGAATTGGATTAATCATAATCCTTGGTTCTTAACATACTACCATCTTTGGTCCTTGCATTATCCTCATTTTCATGCATTCATTCAATCATTTGATCAAAACATGATGAACACCCCTGAATGCAATATCCAACCCTACATCTAAAACAATACAAATAAGCTCCACTAATGTGTTCTTTCTCTGTCTATCCTCTTGCTTTCCTCAGAGACAGCTAAACACCATCCTAAACTCTGTGTATATTATCTTCTGTTTGAACACACACACATGCACATGCTCAGTGATTTTTAAATTATTTTTTAAGTTTATAACAAGTCTTTATGATGAATGAAATATTCTGAGGCCCACTTCATGTGCTCAAGTCCAATCTCTCCATGTTGTTGCATGTTATTATTGTAGTTATTTGGTTCCTGCACTGCATAATATTCCATAGGATCAGTATCCCAAATTTGCTTTTACTATTTGCTACCTATGGTAGGTTCCAATCTTCTATTATTAACAGTGTTGTCGTGTCCACTTTTGTACGCATCTCCTGGTGCAAATGTGCAAAAGTTTCTCTTGAGTTATGTACCTATGAATAGAATTGCTGGGTTACAGGTTATGTTCAAATTACAAGTCAAAAACAAATGGTCATCCAACTTTCACTTCTCCCAGCCATATTCAAGATATCTTGTTGGCCTATCATCTCTAATATTTCCATAAGACTTCTTAACATTTGCCAAACAAATGAGTATTCAATGGTATTTACTTTTGGTGGCATTTCATTATTTATTTATTACTTGATTCTTTCCATTAGAATATAATCCTCATAAATCTTGGTAGTTTGTCTTGCTTGTTGTTTTATCTTCAGAACCTATTATAGTGTCTGATACCTAAGACATGTTCAATCAATAATTGTTAAGTGAACAAATACGAAATTATGCATCGTTGATTATAAATTGATGTTGGTTCCATGTTTATATTTGAGAAAATATACATATAATTAAAACATATAGTAAATTCCTAAAAATAAGTATTTATGATAAAAGAAATCACAGTCCATTTTTTAACTTTCATAAATATATATATATATATATATGTGTGTGTGTGTGTGTGCATCAATTGTTTTAACATCTTTAGCTTACTTACTCAACTTCTTTGTGCATTTCCCTGGACAGAAAAACTATGAGATCATTTAAATTAAAAGTGCTTGGCCGGGCGCGGTGGCTCAAGCCTGTAATCCCAGCACTTTGGGAGGCCGAGACGGGCGGATCACGAGGTCAGGAGATTGAGACCATCCTGGCTAACACGGTGAAACCCCGTCTCTACTAAAAATACAAAAAAAAAACTAGCCGGGCGAGGTGGCGGGCGCCTGTAGTCCCAGCTACTCGGGAGGCTGAGGCCGGAGAATGGCGTGAACCCGGGAGGCAGAGCTTGCAGTGAGCTGAGATCCGGCCACTGCACTCCAGCCTGGGCGACAGAGCGAGACTCCGTCTCAAAAAAAAAAAAAATAAAATAAAAAAATAAATAAATTAAAAGTGCTTAGAAATATTGCTAAGACTAAGGAGGCAATGGTTCCACTAATACGTCCTCAAAAGTTGCCACAAAACACACACGCACAATATCAGTAAAGAAGGCACTAGATTACAGTTGGTACTCCAAAGACCTAGAATATCTGCCAATCATTAGCACAAACTGTTTTAATACTTGCCTACATAATTATTCAAAGACATTTCAGAGTTTTACAGCACTCATTTATCCTTGTGGCTATAACTTTATACCAAAAGTAATTAATTCTTTATAACTCTTACAAAATAACTTTTCAGCTCTTAATCTTTAAATTTTGATTCATTTAATACTAAATGGAATGTTGCTAAGACAATTTAAGTGAGATTTGAAAAGACATTCTCTAAGGCAGTGATTCTCAAAGGGTAGTTTGGGGAACTATAGAATTTTTCACAACGTTTTAGAGATTCACAAGGTCTTCCCTCTTCCAACTATATATCCATGTGAGGCCAGGTTGTTTTCTTATGCTTTATCCAAAGTAACATATTGTAACAGATTAAATGTTGAAGCAGATTAAGAATTTAATTATCCTCTATAATCCAGACATAAAAAAAGATTTGCAATAATATGAAGTGATGCTACTCTTCTCAATTTTTTTTTTGTTTTGGAAAATATAAATATTTGTATAAACTTATTTTGCTAAGCTTTAATGGATTTCTTTCTGTTTTAAAATAAATTAATACATATTTTCAAAATAGTTGTTTTAATTTCTAACATGGTAACCAATGGTAGAAATGACTCACCTAAGCAAAAGCTCTTTGCAACTCTCCATATTTTTAAAGAATATAGACAGGTCCTAAAATGGAAATGTTCGAGAGCTGCTGCTTTTGGGGAACACATGTTTTTAATAAATAATAATAGATACAAGGAGGTCTATAAGATGTCATAAAAATTGATACAAGTAATTGTGCTTATCCTTAAAAGATTCACTGATATATTTATTCTTTCATCCAAAATGTATGGAGCTCCTACTATGTGTCAAGCTCAGTGGCTTGGTGCTAAGCAGTCGAAATACAGTGATGAAAATTAAATATATAATCATTTCCCTTGTAGAGTACCATTGGCCTAAGTCAGCACTTACAATACAGTATGATAGGCGTGGGATCAAATAAGAAGAGTTTCAATTTGCCAGTATTGTTTACATTATATTTTGAATTCCTGGTGTTAAGGAAAAACATAGTTGCTGAATAATGTGGGACAGATAAACATACCTTTTACATAATATATGTTTATGTTCCTCTCTTTACACATAATCAAACAAATGTTTTTTAAAGTTTTTTAAAAAAATCAGAGACATGAATCTGTTTAAAAGCAATTATTTTAATGTAACCCCTTAAAATAAGTAGAAGTGGAAAGGCACATAATTATTTTAGGAAAAAGTTTCAGAAAATCATAAATAACAAATAATATGCAAAAATGCCCATTATGATTAGAAGTTTAATGAAAACCTTTTCCCCATTAGATATAGAAGCAAATACACGATTACTCCTTATTTATTGCTCCATATTTTTAACTTATACTAGCTTAGTTCCCTAAAGATAGAATATTTATAAACACAAATGTGATAACATGATGTCCTAGCCTACCTACTGAGCTGTAACTGATTCAAAATATATTTTCTTGGCCAAAAGTAGTCTTAAAATAAATAAATATATAAAATACTTCCAAGATATTTCTGAAGGTAGAAAACAAAACACTAAATCAGAGAAGAAAAAAGAACACATAATGAAAACAAATATATTGATTGGAAAAATATTCACTTATTTACGTTCTTTGATTGTTAATTAAAATCTATATAGCAAACTTCATAAGCCTGGGAAGAACATTCTCATCATATTCTCTCATAATGTCTCTATATTGCTGCAGATTCCTTAATCTACAGTGAAATGCATGTTTGCTATAAATTGAAAGGGTTTTATGATCCTGAGGTGAAACCAGAGGAGGCTGTAATACTCACTTCATTACCCTGTTGCCATCTTGGATTTTTCATGCTGTTTTATATATTGACCTACTGTATTTTTACCCTATCGATATAGGCTTCTTATACCAAATGCTTCTCTACATTCTGTTTAGCTATCCTCCTAGCTATTTTTAACTGGACGTAAAGGTAGGACATTGCAATCCATTCTCTAATTATAACTATAATTTCTTTTATGATTGACATCTTTCACGCGGTAAGAGAGTGTAACCACAGGCTTACCATTAATGGCTCTTAAATCATCTCTACCCCAAAGAGGAAAAACTAGCACTCAGCATTAGGTTTGGAACACAAAAGTGTGGTTTCATGCATTTGAAACCATATTGGCAGGTTCATGCTATTTTATTATGTACTTGGCTTTCTATCTTCTTCTTGTTCATTGTGGCGATCCGCTTGTTCCATGATGTCCACTCCCATCCTGTCTGGCCCAGTATCTGAGCCAAGCACCATGGGCACCCATGGGGTGAACTTGGCAGCCGTGAAACCCAGATGCTGAGTTCCAGTATGTAATTTTCCAGCAACAGCATCTGGGTGTTTGGTTGGCCTTTTATCTGGCTTATGTTGTCTGTCAGAGTGTAGAAAGTCTGTGAACCTGGCACAGAATTCTTCTCCTTGTCTGTGGGACTATCTTGCCCATAAAAAATGTCATTTCCTATTTATTCTCATTTGGTGTTATACAGTTATCCTCAGGAATACATCTGGATAAAGAAACAGAGTGAAATTCCTTGGAAGACATCTTACGCATTCACCCTTTTCATGTCTTCCCCCCTAACTTCCCTGCCCAATCACATACTCTGTATTTTCTGCTTACATTCTGTGGTTGTATGTACAGTCTTGTCTCTATTTCTGCTGTGAATCAGAAAGTGTAATAAAATGATTCAGTGGCTGGCACATGTGTGCAGGAGCCATTTCCCTGTGATTGGACCCCTAGGGCTCGATGGCTCCTTTTGGTTTCAAGTTCTAATTTTAGAATCCAACCATCAAAATACAATTCATATCTCTCATACCATATTCATTGTTTGAATCAAAGAACAAGGTTATTAAAGTTAAAATAGGATTGGTCTTTTCATCAGAATATGCTGTCTTTAATACACTACTTCAGCAAATGCAGAATACCTTTTCATTTTATGTCTCTTCAAAACAAGATAACCTGATTTTACAAAGATTATTTTTTTTCTTTTTCCTCTTTCCTGGTTTTAATCTCAAGGAATTGAAAAAAAAAAAAAAAGAAAGAAACATCTCTCCCTTTTACTAATGACTTAATAGATTATGTACAGTTCATTGGTAACACAATTTCTCTCCACATAAAATATTCACATATTTGTTGTATTTTTAAACCAATAAAATGAATAATGAGTTCAAAATAATAATCACCATAAGAAAATGTGATAAATGTATTAAAGTTGGATGCTAGAACAACCATTCTGACATTGGGAAAACTGTATTTGATTTATTTTCTCTATAATCTAACCTAAGAAAAACAAAAAATAATGTAGACACACAGTTGTCCTTGATGTGAAAGAATAACTCCCTATACAGTAAGATATGTGACATCTTTCCTACAGACAAGTGCTTACAATCCTGTTCATTAATTTTATCACTAACATAAACTTTTAATATGCATATGATCAGAATATAGGACTTCCAGGGCAGCTTAAAGTGACTGTAACCTGTAATTACTGTTCCTGTACTTGATTATAATAATCTGATTGCAATTATTCAGTGATTTTTAATACAAGCCTCAAGCTACATAACAATAATTCAAGAGCAGTGATTGGGAACATGTTTCTGTTTGGCTGTGAAATGACGTTTTAATCCATAGTGATTCAAAGATCTGACTATAGTTCTGTTCAGGTAATTAAAGCACATTTATATTGTCAGGTAAAATAACCTTATTTTGAAGTAGATTAATTAACGCAAAAAATCCATATAAGTAAAAATATATCATGATAATACATTCTTTGAGAAAAGGTAATAAAACAAAGATTCTTATGGTTGGGAAAATTGACCTTTATGATCATCTATCTAAAAATTGCAAATGGAGGTGAAAGAGGAGAAGAGGTGGAGCCAACCAAAAGATGTATCTATTATAGCACATTAATGCAACCCTAAGTATTTCTACTGAATATGGAGCTTGAAAGGCTCAAAGGCCAAATGAATAATGTATAATTTATTCTGTCAAAAAAATGTTTATGAATACCAGTATTTAAGGGAAATATTTGGTAAATGAGAAATTCCAGACTATAGGAGCCAAGTGTAAGGGGCAAGGACAGAAATGCACCGTTGTCAAATATTTTCAAGGAAGCTTCTCTAGAAAAGATCACATCTTTGGAGATAATAAAAATATATTGCCTATGAGATCTGTGACATTATGCTGGTTTTTATTTTGATGTTTGTTTCATTTCTTTTTCTTTTTAAAATTAAAATTAAGAAGCAGTAAACCTTGATTTTAAAGCAACAAATGTAGAATACCAAATAGTGCTCCCAGACACTTAAATTTAATCTAATGGTAAAGCAGTAGTTTGAAATGAGAGATATACAGTGCTATGAGAGAGAGAATAGTTTTAAGAAACTGCCTTAAACTAGAATGTCAGAATTACTGGACTGCCTGAAGGGTTGGAAGAGGCAGACCCAATAGACCTCCTTGAAAAATGGATCCCTAAGGCTCTTCAACTCAATCTAACAAGCGACCCAATTTTCTTCTAGAGGTGCTTAAGAATTCCAGGAAACAAAGGAATAGGAGACAAAGCATAATCCTGACTTTTAAAGTCTCCAATTGGAGAAATAAAGAGTGAATTATCATCTCTACGTGTGACAAATGAGGCACACATTATGAAAAACACGAAGTACTTTTCCCTTCTGATACTAAACCCACATTCAAGTGAAGGACCAGGAAAATACCTTCCATACAGGCTGATGAAAAGCTGTATTATAAGGAAGTAAAAGAGGATAAAAGGTATTTCTTTGGGATTAAATGTAGTATGAAAAGCATAAAGTCTGGTCAGTAGAACAAGCAATCTGTTCAAGAGTAAGTTTCCAAGGATAACTCAGGAATCAAGGGAACATTTCTAAACAACTGACCATGATCAATTGCAAGTGATTTTTTTATAGTATAGGAGGAATTTGGTAAAAGATCACCAGATGCAGTTGGCAACATTTTTGAACCACATTCCCAAGTGAATTTACTTCCTTTTCCTTTGTAAGTGATCTTTAAAAAATATGCTTCACCAGCCTTTAATTTTGGTGTTAGTGTGAAATCATCTCTATCTTTTTGCTAAAATGACTTTTGGCATGGGTTTTTATCAGTTAAATTCTTAGGGTTATATTCTTTGCCTGGCTTTCGAAATGGGAAGGGGGAGTCAGAACAGAAACAAAAAATACACTTTATTGCGTAAACTATGTTCTTTACAGCTGGAAAAAAAAATCACATTGTTTATAGGACTGTTAAGGCAGTGAAAAAAATCAGAAATTTTAAAATTGTAAAAGATTTTTTAAAAATTGATTATATTAGCTTGAAGTTAAATAGAAATCTCTCTATGTTTATTCCTTAACATATTCAATTTCAAAAAACTACATTCTTACATAATTAGAAGTCCTGTAGGGAGGCATTCTTGATCTAATAAAGTTTACCTAGAGATGAAAGTCTCAAGCCTGCCGTTCATTGCTGAGCCATGAGGATCCTATTCGTGGACTCCATGTTCACCAGAAAATGCAAGAATTTCTTCAATTAGTGGGCCTTAGCTTTTCATTCCTAAATATGACTCAAGGCTACTTCCTACTAACCTACTAGATAAATTACTCCAAAATTATAAAAATTGGATACTTATAAGTAAAAATAGTCTAATTATGGAGTCTTCTGGGAAGTTAATTCTGAATTCTACTAAGTGTAGCTGCCTATGGCACATGGCAAAACTGCAAAGCTTATACTGTGAATTTGCATGTATAGATGGCTCTGGGATTCCTGTAATTCTCTGCAAAGATGTTTTGCTATCAGTGAATCATCAATTTTTTCAAATTAGACATGGTTTCTGGCAAATGGTTTTTTTTTTCTTTTTTTACTTTTTAACTATAAACCTTTTTGGTTTGGTTACATCATCATCTAACTGATTTATTGTCTGTTGTTTGGTTTACTCAAAAGTTTATAGTGATATATTTACACTTACTGCATTTTCATATAAATTTTTTTGAAAGCTCTATTTTGAGACTTACAGGTATTATAATACACATACATATCATTCATCCCTTAATTTTTCTTACTACTTATTCTAAATGTGAGGATCAATATTTTTATTTATGAGACTTTGCTAGTTAAATCATTGTCTTAAAATCTTAGCTCATCTTTTCTAAGACCACTTTGTATACAACAAACTATTTTCCTAAAGACAACTCTAAAACAATGCCTTTGAAAATGATATTAAGGAAGGAATAAGTAACTGTATGCTGAAATATAGCAAATTATACAGTTAGTAAATTTGTATAAAAATCTCTTATGCTGCTACTTGCAAAATCATAAAACGTTTAAATTATCTCCTCAAAAATGAAAAAGGATCACATCTTATGAATGTATAATTTCTTCTAAGTATTAGCGGTTTTAGAGTGAAGAGTCTAAATCTATGTATGTTAAGCTGACATATGATTGAAATCCAATAACACCCTCCAGTAGAAAAAGAGCCATAAAGTGTTGAGTAACATCTCAGTCGCTGCCTCTTTAGCCAAACATCCAAAGGCATGTGCACACACTGTAACATTTTGTATCATGTGGCTATGTCACTGAATGGGCCTAGTATCGGATCTCATCCAAATGCAGCCCAAGTGCCAGACATGAGGGAGAAAAAAGCATATCAAGTAACCATAAAAAAAAAAAAAAAAAAAATCTACCATACATCATTATAAATGATTGAGTTAATAAGACCTTTCTTTCATGGGAGTATAAAACTGAGATTCACAGAGTGGGAGTAGAAATTTTAAAAAGAAAACTCTTTAGAGAAGTGAGGAAGAAGAAGCCATGAGGTAGAAGTCAAGAGCTAGAAAAAAAAAATGGAGAGAGCAGTTGGTAGAAGAATAGGAGCTGAACTGGGCCATGGAGAAGGAAGTATTGAGAGTAGGTGAGTGGCTGGTATGTTCACCTTCCCAGAGTAGGGTTCAGTGGAGCCCCAGTCCTGAGAGTTTGCCCAATTGAGCTGCCAATTACCTGAATAATGTTGCAGTTCTTCATAAAGCCTGATAAAGTGCTGAAGCTGTTTTCATTATTTCTTTTCTCTCTGTCAATCCTTAACATAAATCTTGACCATCTGAAGTAATGTGAGAAAGGTCCAAGAATAATGGAGAGGTCTGGGAAGAGGGAGAAAAAGAGAGAGAATGTGAAGAAGAGGGGCAGGTCCATGAGATGTGATCACTGGTATGCAGTTTACAAAAGATACGGAGCTGTCCAGTTTTTTATTTAGTAATTATTATGCTGAAGGAAATCCTTCTCTCTACTGTCAAGCCTTTATTAAAATTCTGCTACATGCATTAGCCTGTGCTTATGATTACTCTGGGATGTAAAAGGAAAGGCATCCCAGACTCACATTAGGGCCAGAGCAACACAGAGAGGACACAGCCACAAGAGGCAGAAGTAGAAATATGCAGCCCAAGAGGAATAAGACAAAAGTGAATTCCTTAAGGTTACAATATATTGTAAGTGGACATTACGATACAGAGGCTTCTAATATTTATGTAAGACTTCACAAAGTTAGATAGAATATTTCAAGGAATACAAGCAGCCTACCTTTGAGTATATTTGAAGCTTAAAACAAAACCAAAGCATATTTTCTAATTAATTTTTAGAGAATATATGAATAAAATAAAAATAATGAAGAAAAATAAGAAATCATTTTCTATACTTTATGACATGAACTTAAAAATTAATATATTAGTAATTTTTCATCTGTGATCAATATTTAAAAGCCAAAACAAAATAATTTCTGTTTCTAGGTTTTAAAAGAGGAAAGCAATGACATATTTCATTAACAATTATATTTATGTAGTTGCAGTTCAGCCTTCAAAATTGAATGCCTCTAGGCCTAAAGCTGCCCATTACCTAGAGAAGGAACCCAAAGAAGGATTGAAAGGTCGTGTATTTCTAAATGTTCCATGGTAAATTTTAGAATCATAGAGGTCACGAAGTGACTGTTGATGGTCTCCATTATGCTAATGACATGGCCTCTTTGGAATGTACCTTTATGCATATTTAAGAATATCTTGGTATAGTGATCTTTCTGTGACATCAGGTTCACAGTTCTAATTCTGCATAAATATTGCCCATCGACAATATGAAGTTAACTTCAGGCAGTTGGTAGCAAAATTGTGAGCTACTCTGTGGAAAGTTAACTGTTACCTCATTATATTAACAATAAACCACAAGACAACCCTAGAAAATTGCTACAAATTTAATTTCAACACATAAAGAATTAACTTGCTTATAGAAGTATATCCCATAATCACAGGATTTTGTTGCAAAAGGAAACTGCAGATATCGAATAATATCTAAGGTCACATTTTCAGACAACAGAAAAACCAGGAGAGCCCAGGTTTTCTGATTTCTTGTTTAAGGTATTTTCCACTAGATCCTGTGACTTTACTCATATTCCAATATTAAATAAATTATTACAATAATGTATAATTTTATCATGTACTTAAAGCAAATAAAAAGTACTAATAGGAACAAATAAATCTAGCAAAGAATCCCTTAATTTGTATTTTTCTAAAACTAATACATATATACAACATAAGAATTCAAAATATAAATATAATTTGTTCCCGAGTTGTTTATTATAATTATTCACTTTGTTACAAAGTAAAGTTTAGAAAAATTATATAATTTCTCTTATCTTTATTCTTCCTTGAAAGCTATCACAAGGCAAAAGTCCCTACTATTATGATGATCTCTTAACAAATCTGTAAGAATCAAAAATATATTAATGGGAGAATCCGTAATGTAACTTTATTCCACATTTATTATCTTAAGATAGTGTCATGAAGACCAACATTTGTAACCTAAAAAATAAACTAAAGAAAGATGCTGAGACCCATCTACTACTATTATATTTTAAACTACTTATCAGCTGTGAACACTTTAAATATTAATCTCACCCAAGCCTTTTTTTCCACATTATGCTTTAGTAGACTGGTTTTTATTCATTTGAAGTGGTTTCAATTTCCAATAGTGCATCAAAGTCAATAAAAGAAACGGATATACTGCACCCACTTTTAGATCTCTAGAGCTTTTTTTCCAAATCATTAACCAAGGTGAGCATCTTACCACTACTTCCACAATTGCTTTTGCCTAATGACTCTTGGTGAATATCCAGCAAAAGGATGCTTCTATCATAACGATAAACCATTGGTCACAACTGTATATCATAGTATAGGAAACCACATTTTCATTGACCACAACCACTACAAACTCAAATTTTGACGTCCTTTTTTTTTCTGCATGAGCAGTAGTTTGTTCCAGACTCATATTTGTTGCATATTAATATCTTCAGCACTTAAAGTTGGAATGCCCAGCTCTATCTTAACCCACGTGTAGTAATATTTAAGAAAAGTGCCACACCTGTATATTTGTAAGCCTGGTTTTAAAAATAAAGGCAATTTGTTTTGAGAGAAAGAATAATCTCATTTAAAAGAGTGCTGGACTCAAAGTCAAAAGACGCAAATTAGAGTACTCAATTAAATAACTAGGAAAGTCGTTTAACTTCACCATGGCAAATTGTATTTTCTTCCTTTTCCCATCAATAAATAGATAAATACATACCTCAAAGGGTTTAGTACTAAAACATGTATAATCATGTTATAAATTTTAAAATTATGTACAGTGTAAGATACTGCATTTATTGTAAATTAAGTATGAGTTTAAAAAACTAAAGATTCATTGAATGGAGAACATTTAATTCTTAAAATTTGCATTTCAGGTTTCTCTTAGTATTGCTATTTACTCATGCTTGAATGCAGAGAAATGCTGCTCAGAGCAAGAATATGTGCATCTGCTTCTTAAAGCTAATCTCCTACTGGCTTGTATACCAGTATACCAGATACCTCTGCGAAAGCTTGTTAACGAGACTAGAGTTTAGAGCAGTTTAGAGCACCTTCGCAGTTTAGAGCACTTGTTTTCAGAGCACGGCCCCCTAATCAACAGCGTAGGCTTCACCTGGAAACTTGTTAGCACTGTAACTTCTTGAACCTAGATCAAGATCTACTTAATCAGAAACTGTGTGGCTGGGACATGCCAGTTGCTTTTATTAAGCCCTTCATCTTATTCCGATGTCCACTAACATTTGAAAACGTAGGTTTACATAAGTATCTGAAAAGTTCTTTGTAAAGGACTAGAGAATAAAGATTTTAGGCTTTGCAGGTCATATTATCTCTAAAGCAGCCATTGACAATATGTAAATAAGTGAACATACCTATATTACAAAAAAAAACAAAAAACAAAAAAAAAACCTTATTTACAAAAATAGATGGTAGGTTAAGTTTGATCCTCAGGATGTAGCTTGCCAGCTCCTGGTTTGGAGAAAGTTTTTTCGTGAGGGTTTGAATAGTTCTCTGGTTTAAATAGTTCTCTGCCATCTGCTAGATGACCCCTTATTAGAACCTAAAAGCATCTGTATAGGTACCCCAAATATAAGGTAATTGAGGAATGGAATGGATGAAGGCTTTGAAAGACAGAGGGCATGTTCATGGAAAAGATTACATGGAGTGGGCATTTTGAGTTTGTAGGAAGATGATAGTTGACTTAATACATGACGGTTTGGCCTAAGACTAGCCATGCATTGATGTGAGCAGTATTACACACATAATGGTAAGAGTTGTGTGATTTAATCCTGTAGCAATTGGATTATCACCACTAGGTCATAGAAAACCACAGTTTGCTTAGATATAAGATGTGTTTCACACTTATTGTATAAATTACCCAGTGATGCTTTTTCTATTTAGAAGTATGCTTTGAATTATTATTTAGATTTAAATTTAAATATTGATTTGGAATATACTTATCAAAGCAATGTAGGCATTCCTTAACTTGGAATTACTTTAAAGCCATTTACATTGGCACTACTTCTTGTCTAGTAATATCTGACAGATCTTTCCTCTCTCTTCTTGCATAGATGAAGTAACATACACCCGTTAAGAGGTAAAGCACGGTAGAATCTAGAATTGCACAGGTCTCCAGATTTCCTTTCCATGCTCAATTCTCTCCATTTTGGAGTGCGCCTTTCCAAAGACGGGCCCATTTTAGAATGGGCATTTTTTGTCTAGAAAATGGTCAAGAATATTAATTTTAAAACTGATAACACAACATAACTAGTTTTTGGTTTTGCTTTTGGGGGCAGTGGGGTGAGATGAGGAGTGGAAGTTGTGAGCCAGGAATACAGTGAAATCTCAAATTTTTCAAGTTGAAATGCCAGAAAATCCCAATCTTAACACAAGGGGAACACATTCCAACTTGAAAAAGCTATCATAGTGCACTTGTTGTGATGTAAACTTTATGGATTATAAAGAACTTTAATATGCATTATTTTATTCAAATCCAAACACATGTTTTGGAATAAGAGAATGTATGAGAAATATAAAGCAGATACATTGTCTTGTGTAATTTTCTCAAAGTTGTTAAGTAGGTTTAACTCTCCCATAAAGTCATTAGATCATCATTAAAATTGTCCTAGAGATATTATTTAATATTTTGTGATGCAAGTAAGAAGAGTTCAATTGGAGATCGATTCTTTGAAGTAAACTAGACAAACTAGCCAAATTTTGCAGTTAAAGACATATTAAATTAAGAATTAGAAATGTACTATCAAATGGTCTATTACGAAATGGTTACTCCATTGCCCTGTCTGATTGAAGTACACATTTTGGGAGCTTTAAAATTTCCAAGATGATAGTAAATCTCTTTCATTTAATGAAATAGGCAATTTTGCAATCAGTTCTTTAAAATAGTAGATCTAGAAACCCTTAGTGAGAAATTTTCAACCCCTCATAATTATTTTCTATGTGAAGTGGGACTCAAGCCTGTATGAATAATAACATGAAAGTATACATTTACATAAATGTCATGCAACTTTGGATTACAACCTTATATTGTTTGCTTGTCTGTAACCAGAAAACCCAATAGATAGTCATAGCTATCATTAGATTGAAATATTTTCACAGGTCACATCAAACAGTACACTAATCATAAATAAATACAGGACTGAAGTAAAGAGGAGTCACTCACAAAGGTAACTGAAGGAAGTATCTTAAAGCAGAATTAAGCTGGAAACCAACTTGTACACTCAGAGCCTTACAACTAGAGAGCAGAAAGAATCACCTATGGTCACTGTGCACAGCCTCTGGCCTTGTTTGACTAGCAATGGCTTTGAGTAATGTTTTACCTTAAAGAACATGACAAGGTCACAAACAAAATTCTGGAACTCCTCCAGGCCTAGTGTTTCTAATTTCCAACTAATATTAACCTTTAGTATTTGGGAACAAGAAATAGGAATTCTTAAAAATTATTGGGAATCATGAGATCATGAGTTATTCTTTGTTTTCCATAACACTTTTTTTTACATGTTTCTAAGTACTAATGGTTGAATAAAATAATAGTGAAACCTTTTTACATGCCAAAAGTATACTAGAAGTTGCAGAAGTTTTTAATAAAAAGAAGCAATGAATAATAAATGCACATTTTATTATTATATATCACCATGTTGTGACAAGTTTAGATATTCCAATAATGTTAAAATTATACATACATGCAACAGGTTTTTGATAATAGGTAAGAATAAAGAAGGAAATATTAATGTAAAATCAATGCCAAATAAAAATTATTTAAAACATTGAAAATAATCCAAATATTTATTATTTCTAAGTTATAATACTTAAAAGTAATTTTGAAACACACAAAGTGTAAGTAAAACACACAAGTACTTATTTTCCTACCTAAAAGTCTTAATGTTTGTTACATGATAAATATTCTAGATGTAGAAATATGTTGTATTTTGTTATTGACATTGATCAAACTGTTATAAGTGCTTCCAAAAGCATTTACAACTAGGGCGTTAGGGTACATGTTATTTAATATAATCTCTTTTTTAAATAATGAAAACATGCTCTGATTTGATTTTAGTATTAAAATAAATATACTTTTACCAACTTAGATTTTAGATCAGTTTTGGATTTCACCTTGGAGATTCTATACCATTCTTATCTTCTTTTCTTTGTTTTTATTTTGTTACAATATTTCAAAGAAACAAAACCTATAGCAAATACTGAAACACTGAAA
Source organism: Papio anubis (assembly GCF_008728515.1). Lineage (NCBI taxonomy): Eukaryota > Metazoa > Chordata > Mammalia > Primates > Cercopithecidae > Papio > Papio anubis. Next base: position 85,523,596 of record NC_044980.1, on the reverse strand, counting down.
ATTATCAGTGTGCATTATTGGGTAGTATATTAGTCTGCTCTCACGCTGCTAATAAAGACATACCCAAGACTGGGTAATTTATAAAGACAAAGAGGTTTAATGAACTCACAGTTCCACATGGCTGGGGAGGCCTCACAGTCATGGCGGAAGACAAAGGAGGAGCCAAGTCACCTCTTATATGTGACAGGCAAGAGAACATGTGCAGGGGAACTGCTCTTTATAAAACCATCAGATCTCATGAAACTTATTCACTGTCATGAGAACAGCATGGGAAGAAACCGAACCCATGATTCAATTACCTCTCACCGAGTCCTTCCCACAACATATGGGGATCATGGGAACTACAATTCAAGATGAGATTTGGGTGAGGGCAAAGAGCTGAACCATATCAGGTAGTATTTTTAAAAATTAAACATTTGTATCTCCTATCAAGGTTAACAGCAGTACAGGTGTAGATTTCAATTTAATGATTTATTTTACTTTCAAGTCAAATTGCTTCTTGGAACAGTATTCATAGTATTTGCATAAAGTATATGATATGTATTAACTTATTAATATTTATTTATGTTTTAAAAATGACTTATTGTAAGCAGCCAACAGCCCATGAACATTTTTATCATGGCAATAACCACAAGCAAGATTGACTAATTAGATTGTGACCTCTTCTTGCCTGTGTGTTCTTGTCCTGGTTCCAGGAAATATCGACTTTAACTTTTGACTGACTGTCAAGGTGTCTCGCTTTTGCTTTTAACTTGATGTCAATGGATTCCTTCAAACCAATAACATCTCTGTGATGATATTTAAGCTTTAATTCTCACAGATAATTATAATACTTGTTTTTAATTTTTTAATGTTTCTTATTTGATAATTCTCAGGATTCAAGATTTGAAAAACATATAAATTTCCCAAGAAAGCTTGCGAAGGAATTCCCATATAGAGACAGCATCCAGGTCATTTGTATTACAGTGAATATTCATTGTAGCTCCTGTCTCAGTATTTGCATACAGTCCACCTGCCTTCACGTTTCCATACTTAATATCTCACACAGCAAGGAAAAATGGCATTGATAAGGTTTTTTTTTTTTTTTTTTTTTTTTGAGACGGAGTTTTTAACTCTTGTTGCCCAGGCTGGAGTGCAATGATACGCTCTCAGCTTGCCACAACCTCCGCCTCCCGAGTTCAAGTGATTCTCCTGCCTCAGCCACCTGAGTAGCTGGGATTATAGGTGTGTGCCACCACGCCCGGCTAATTTTGTATTTTTAGTAGAAACGAGTTTTTCCATGTTGATCAGACTGGTGTTGAACTCCTGACCTCAGGTGATCCGCCTGCCTCAGTCTCCCAAAGGGCTGAGATTACAGGTGTGAGCCACCGTGCTAGACATGACAAGATTATTTGACTTGTTAGTGCAAAATAACATTCAGTGACAATCAGAAAATTACTCCTAGATGTTAGCTTCAAATAAATCATTTGTCCAATGACCTACTATATGTCTGAGAGCATACTACTGGGAATAGAATACATTGTTTATGAAAAGGTACTCAGCTAGTCAATGAGATGAGGAGGTAAATCTGTCAACAGTGACAGACTCTGCAAACAAAAAAAACAAAATCCAATAAGTGGGGAAGAGATTCTAAGAGTTTACTGTAGGAAATCCGTGATTCCTTTTAATTTCAACCTTCCTCACTTAACAACAATGTCAAAGTAATGATTTATGTGTACAAAAGACACCATCATCGTGAGTAATAAAATTAGTGCTAAGAAGCACAATTCAGGAACTCCAACGACATTTGTTCCAGGACCATTCCCTAGGGCAGTGTGTTCTTCCCCACTTACGTTACTAAAGTGCAAATATCACCAAACAAACAAAGAATCTTAAAAGATAGATTGTCAAAATCAAAGAGATGAATGCAAAATACATGCCCCAGAAAATGATATGAATTTTTTTTCTTATGTTATATATGACAGTGAAGATATTACATTCAAGTTTTCTTTTTCCTTTAGCACCAGCAACATTGAAAACATATAGATTTTCTGCTGGAGAAAATAAAAAGCTAAGTTAAACATCCATGCACTGAACTCTTTGATCCACATGACACTGAAGATTCCAGAGGTGATTCCAAAATTCATACTGTCATTGGCATATTTTTCTCAAAGAACTCCTCAAGTTTTTGGTGAAGGCTGAACTTAGTTACCATGTCCTTAGCATATGTTCTTTTGAAAAGCAGCTGTTCTACAGCTTTGCAGAGCAAAAACCACAAGACTAATATGAAACCTAAAGCAAATACAGGCATGGTCAAATGGTCAGTTATATGTCAATTACAGCAGGCTGGACAATCCTCCAGGGCATCAACCATACAGCGCCCAATTCCAAAGCAGATGTCAGTGAGAACTATATCTCACTTATCCGCTATAGGCTTTTGCTTAAATTATGTAAATACTGAGGAAGATCCATGAAGTCAAAGTTTTTTTTTTTGTTTGTATTTGAAGAAACAAGGAGCTCAGTTATTTCATATAATATGATAGACATTGAGTCAAGAATTGGGCTTATCATTACTGATGTCTAAAAATCACTAATTTTGTTAAATATTTAGGTAGTTTATATCACTTAAAAATATTAATTCTTCTTCCTGTGTATTCCATGGTTATCTTTGCTAATGAGGTACTGTAACATTTTGACAAAAGCATTAAATATGTCATAATCTAAGGAAGATCACAGTCGAAGTTATAGTAATCGTTACTTTTCCTACAAGTATCATTGGAAGTTGAAAAACTAGCATTATAAATGAATCAATCATTGAAAATCTCCTCAAAGTTAATAGAAAAATAACTTTTATTTTATTTTTGGAATTTAAAGAAGTAAAAAATGGCAACTTCTAAATCATGTAATAAAAATTCTTATTTTACCAAGCTGTTTACAAACTTTGCAGGCTGATGCCACACTGAGATAGTTAATGTGTTGCCTCATGGTGGCAAACCATTAGAATGTTCTGCATTATAGGGATAAGGGATTTTAAGATGAGAAAATTTCACAACATTTTTTATCTAATGGAAAATTGACTCCAATTAATATTTCCTCTAAGGCAAGAGAGAGATTCCACTGAGACATGTACCTTCTTTCACTCAAAGGTAATTATCAAGCCCCAGAAATGATTGGTTTAATAAAATTTCTAGTGATCATATACAAAGTATGTGTAATATAAATCAGAAGACTGAACATTCCTATAAATACTGCCAGAACTTAAATACTTGTCATGGAATGTATCCATACTTGCTTTCAGATTTATCTACAACATATGTCTCGGTTAAGAATTTTACAAATACATCCAGCTACAGGCTATTGCTTTTGTCTTTTAAAAAAATCTACTAATTTTGGAAAATAATATGTGTAAGCATAACCATAGATTCTTAAATGATACGGCATGTATTATTAATATGTATAATTAGAGATATATTTATATATAAATGCTTATATGCAAATATAACACATTTCTTGTAACTTTCTGTATCAAGTTTTTCATTAATATAATTTGATTTCTGAAATTCTTTCCTATTTAGAATCACTGGAAAGAGGCTTTGACCTACTGGGAGAGATACTAAAATAGATTCCTGTATGGAGAGAAAATAGAAGGGAATATTTTCTATTCATACTAATCCTGAAAATGTTCCAGGTCACTGACCCACACTGATAGGGTGTACATTAAACTCCACCTATCGTTTCATGATACATTTAATTTCTGGATACTAAATCTTAAAATGTTCCAGTTGTAACCTATCACATTGTTTTTTCATCTTTCAAGGGGAAAGAAGATACCATGCAATTCGAGCTCTTTGCACACAAAAATGAAAACACTGGACACTGTAGATTGCTTAATATCTTTGTCAAATTTTAAATGCCAGTGTGAAATTAAATATAATGTTAAGTATTTGCTGCTTGCCTTTCTTTAGAAGAAAGAGAAAATAACACGTTTTGTTTTTGTGGGCTCAGTAAATAACTAGATAAAAAGTTTAGGTTATTGACAACACACAGATTATTTAGACCTAGATTTAAAGTAAGGTTTTATTTTAAATCATCTTTTGCTCATTAACCACCCTACGCATGTACTCTGTGGGTATTATACAGAAGTGTTTCAGTCCAAGGTTTGTAAGGAAGACTTAATTGAGAAGAATTATATATTTTTATTTATAAACTTAGGAATTGTGATATGGGGAAATGAGTATTTCAATCTTTTTAGAACTTTAATGAGCACATTTTAGGAGATTAGTAACACCTCTTCAACTCACCCAACTTCTCAACCCTGCTCTAAGGGAATCACATGAGCACTTGACCTCAATAAGATTTTAAGAAGAAAAACAAACTTCATAAAACTTAATCACATTAGTTGAAAGCTGGAAGGATGTTTTAATGCTTCTCCTAAGCCACCAAGTTCCATTACCTGAATCCCATCAACATAATCCTTTCTAAGGAAGAAAAGAATGAATCAAATGGAAAAGATTTGTAATTGAATTATCTTCAGTCTCAGGGCCAATTAGAAACATTTTTTATTGGCACACCTAGATATAACCTTGACTGTTTCTAATTAGTCCATCAACTCAGATAATAAGAAATGCAGGAACATTTTTACAGTGTTATAAATTGAAAAGAGTTCATATTGCGGATAACATGTGTACTACCCATATATGAATAGATGGAGGAGGAACGAAATAAGTGTATTTATAATAGGGTAAAGTGTTATCCGATAAAATATTTCCATTAGTGAGTAAAGAAGGTCATTCCTTTGCATAGAAAGATTTATAATTCTATCGCTGTCTATGCCATATTCATTTTAGCTATTACCATGTTTTAGCTAGTTGTGCTGTTTGAGAAAAAATGAATGTTGTATATAGTTTGTCTTAAAGTAGACCTATCAATACAATAAGGATTTTTGACAACATCTTCCATAAAATAGATCATAGTAAAATTGGATATTGGGAGCAATGGAAGATGTGCACTTCAAACTGATTTCTGAGTAGTTAGAAAATTTTTAGATGTCAAGGTTCATTTCAGAAGTGTAATTGAATGCAAAAGGAAGCATGCTTAATTCTCTATTCTGATATTCTGAAACAGAAACACAACATCCCTGTGACTTCCTTTCTTAGAAGGCTTGATAAATAAACACCCTGGGTTCTCCTGAAAAGAGAGAACTTTCAGGAGTTCTCTGTTATAGAAGTAGACAAAAAATGATTATTTGCTGCACAGAATATTGTTTGTGGGTTATTATTTTGATTTAATACTCTTTACGCATGATATGTATTTCTCAGTTCTGGGTTTTAAGATGTAATTTTACTTCTCAAACAGCAAACCTTTTTGGACAGAAGTTTTCCCTGTGTAACTAAAATATGCAATGGTTTTGTTAAAAATATATTCAGTCTATTTTAACAATTATTAATGAAAAAGGTTTGTTTTAATTTTAAACTAAGATTACTATAAACAATTTCTTTAACCAATCTGATTATTTGATGGGCTTTTATTTCCAAGTATAAGGTTCAGTTCAATTATCTTTGTGCTTCTTCTTCTTCCAGGTGTATAACTGTAAACAGTTTTAAAGCAAACTGCATGTATCTAATTATGGCACTTTTATTCCATCCTATCAACAGTACTTATTGAGGATCTACTAGAGACTAGACACTTACTATAGATAAGTGTAGTTAAAAAAAAATAAATAAATAAGACCCACTCCCTATAGTCAAGCAATTTTTGCTCTAGATATGTTAACCTGAATAACTTAATGTGAGAAAAACTTTAGTGTCTAAATCATAATAGTATTCACAGAAGTTAATAAAATGAAAGTAAAATTTGAAACAATATTTAACTTTTTTCAATCTTTATAAATAAATTTTAATCTATTTCTTTAAAAAATGCTATAACTATTTTTTACACGCTGGTTTTCGTTATTAGACTCTAAAGTTTGTCAATCCCTCATGCATTTGAAATAAAAGCAAATCTTTACAATAAAAATAAAACATTTCCATACTTAAGAAAATGCCCATTTGCCAAATTTGAGATACAATAAATCAGTTAAATGTGAAAAGTGAATTTTATATTTATCAAAATACATTCTGTATCATCAACTTAATGGGAAGATAAAAGAATTACTTTAAAGTATTTTTGCATACATTTTTATTCTATGTAACTTTGAAGGTCATCAAAACAGTCAGTTATAGAGCTGTAAAGTTACTCCAGACGTAAGAATTTTACCATTATCACTTTTCACTTTATGTAAATTGAATGAATTATATTATCATAGCTAGAATACTTAAACAATAATTAACCCTATGATTCAGTACCTATTTTTAATAGCACCTTTTCTTCTAGATTGTTAGTAACTGTATTGATGGTTGGTAGGGGGCTACCATTTTTCCTAGTTATCTACATATATTGTACAGTACTATCTTTAGTAATTTCTTGTTATGCTTGCATATACTAGTTGGTTAAGGGTGGGAATAGTAGCAGGGAATTCCCAATTGCTCTTATGAATTTGCAATTGAGAGATTGCAATTCTAGGTTCTGGCTCTTTTGCTACTAGAAATGCATAATCATTTAAAAATACATGTACCCTTATTGGGTCATGCTCTTTCTAGGAACATGTAGGTCACATACCATCTCCTGATATCATTCCCTTGCACACAATACCATAGATATGTAATTATGAAATAGGACTTCATTCTTTGCCCCTGGGGAGAATAAAAAGTTATACAGCTATGTAAAACTGAGATACCCCTTTCCAATCTATAACCAAGAAAGGTGTTCTTAGGAATGGACAAAAGGAAGACTGTGAGGAATTAAATTTAGGTTTAATATTGTTCTAAGTTTATTAATTTAAAAGGGAGGGTAAGTTTTCAGTTGTTTGTCTGGAATGGCAACAAATGTAAATAAAATTTTAAGATACACTTTTATCCCCTAAATTTATCATAACATTATGTTTTTATTTGTACTTACATTATGGTAATTACCTCAAAAAACTGAAGAAACTGTAAGGAAAAATATGTCTAATATAGCTAATAAAAATAGTTTTGCTTGGATGCTATGAACTAAACAGGTGGTATTTTGGCATACATTTGTTATTGAGAAAGAAATGGCTAAAATACTAATTGTCATTTCTTCCCAAAACATAAAATTTTCTGTCTTTTAAATAATTTTTTCATTCACAATTATTTCTTCCAAACATTCTCAGTGTACAAGTGTAAAATGTAATCTACCTTTTGAACATCTCTGAACATTAACAGAAGATATAAAGATATTCAAAAAAGGGAGTTGTGACAGGTACTTTGAAGCCATTGATCACATATTTGTGTTTGTTACTGATATATTAATGTCCCAAAGTTGCTCTAAGTAGTTACAAGAACACAGAATAAAAACCATGAGCTTGGAGAAACATATTTTCTAACCAGTAGAACATCAATATGCCACAAATATTTTCTCTACTGACAAACCGTAGTGAGGTAAAAATGCCTTACTGCAGTAACACCTTACCTTGAGGTTAGATGCCATCTATCTGTAGCTAAGGCATCAAAAAAAAAAAAAAAAAAAAAAAAAAGATATAATTCCTAACAATACAAAAAACAAAAACAAAACTCAGACTATTTTAGGAGTCTGCAGTTTTTCATAATAATTTCATGTTTAGTCATAATTTTACGATTTGTAATATTTTCAATTTTTCTGCTTTTTTTTTTTATTAGAGATGAGTTTTAACATTACTGATGTCCAAAACAGGTAAAAGAAAAGGGTAAAATATAGTGGACGAGATGACAAATATAGCGATGACCTCACATTTGTGTAGTTCTCTAGAATTTACAAAGTGTTTTTGGATGGCACAACAACCTCAAACTGAAGTCCAGATTAGAATATTAAATTGATCAATTCTTTATTATTATTACTAGCATTGTTTTACAAACTGTGAGGAAATTCATTACAGAGTACAGAGATCTGGTACTCATTCTGAGGAGTGAAATGTAATGACTAAACACAGTACAAACAGTATAACCTGTTTCACGTTTCCTAGAAAAGCTATTTGCTTTGGGTAAGTAAATAAATCCTTTCCAATCAGAAACAACTGTTGCAAATATGTAAATTTTAGATAATCAAACACTGTCCTTTGAAATAGTCTATTTATTGTAACTCCAAAAATTATACTGGGGATACTTTGCTTAATCTCAGGGAACATTATACATTTCACACATTGAACATTTTATTTTCTAAAAAAGGCCATTGAAATTGAGTATCTCTTTATTTTGGTGGAGGGTATTATGATCATTTTTCTCTAACTTTTAGATGTCAGGGAATAGTATTTGGATTTTACATAGATATGTTTTATTTCTTCAGAATGCAAGCTCTGATTTCAGATTTAGTCAGAAAAGAGATACACATAAATCTATATGACCAGAAGAGATAAGTAGATCGTAAAAAGTCCACACACATCATAACCCTGCACATCTAACACACAGATAAGGACAGTTACAGATTATTATGGCATGGATAACTTGATAATCTATGGTGAATCTATGATAAATTTCAAACTATAACAAATACAATGACTCATATTTTTTAAGGAAACAAACCACGAAGGCATAAATTTACCCTGAGATTTGTGTCACTAAGAAACTGAATAGTTCAAAGTCAAACATTATATGACATGCTTTAGATTGCTCTTATGAAAGGCACTATAGAAATGTCACCCTATTATAACCTACTGTATTTAAGAATTAACTGCAGCAGAACAGCCACGGGAGATGAATATATACTGATGTGATCATCCCCTCCTATTACTCACCAGTAGTTAATACAAAGCACGCTTTAGAAAAGAATGTATAAGACAAAGAAATAAACACAGTGTTAAAAAAGGACTGCATTTAATATCAGGATTTTTTTATTAATTCTAACAGATCCTTATATTATAGTATTTTATCTGTAATAATAGGAGCCTTTCATTTAAATGATGCAATCAGTATGCCACAAGCGGATTCTTTCTTTAGTGGGAGGAGTTAGCAGCTCCAACATTCAATTGACCTGTTTCCAAATAATCTACAGGAAAAAAATGAAGATTAAGTCCTCTAACAAGAGCAGTTTTCACAGCCTTGCATACAAAGAGAAGGATTCGGTAAAAAGATGAGAGGGCAAGCCGCATTGTGCTGGCCCACTTAAATCTTATTTCCAATTCACTAAATGTGTTATTTGACTTGGCAAGTGAGCTAGTATGTGTATTAGATCAGCAGGGAGCCTAATCAAGGAGATGCCAAGTTTACTGCAGTCCCTCTGAGCTGCATTAGCCTCAACTAGTGACCTTAAGCAAAGTGGGTGGTTGAACCCAAAAGAGAATAGCATTAACTTTTGCTTGAAGTTCAGCCTGAAGTCTCCTTTTGTGCCTTATTCCAAAAAAAAAAAAAAATGCAAAAAGCATTTAACAGAATTGAATATAACAGAATTGAATCTAGTCTGCTCAGCACCATCTTCACACGCAAGGCTTCATAGAAGCTTGCCTCCATTAATGCTGACACATGCAAAAGAAATGAAAAGCATTAACTCAGCTGAGGCACTTGATTTTGCAGCTGCAGAACAATTCACTTTGTAACTCAGTAACTAAGATGGGGTTTTTCCGCCCAGATAAATTGCTAATTTGCTAATTGATACAAAACGTATTTTCAAATATTAAATAAACTGCAAATAAAGCAAAAAGAAAAAGAACACTAAATTACAAGGACACCTGAAAGATATATAGCTTAGTATTAATAGATACACATATTTTTAAAGACCTCTTTTACCTTGTACACAGCATTGAGTATCCATTCCCAATTGCATATAATAGCTTGGATGTATATGTGAACTCTTCAACGATGTATTTTATGCCAAGTAAAATGCAAACCTGTATAGTTAAAAAATGTTGTTATATAATAAATTCAAGCAATAGATTTATCTTTAGAAACATCTTTGTTCTCAATTTGGTCTCCCTATTTTAAACTTTCCATCTTGTCTATATACTCAAAGACTTCTAATAATGTCAGTTTTACACATTGTTTAGAAATACTTCGAAAGCTATCTTTAATTCCAGGATGTTCGACTCAGAAATACTCATACAGCAAAGATTGGTTGGATATGAAGATTATAAAGTTATTGAAGCTCAAAACCAGAATATTTTATAAGACCTTCTGTAATGCCTTTGGTTGTAAAAGTTTTCTCTTTCCTTAACAGAACATAAGGCAAGGTTCTTTTCTTTTCTTTTTTTATTCATCCTTCATTTTCCACTGTTTATTCGGCTTCCCTCCTCAGATCTGAACCAAAGCCAAGCAAAGCACCATCACCTTCTGGAAAGTGCAGAAACTGCAATCAAGATCAACAAAGAAAAGCACCCTTCTCATAGATTCATCTCTTTGGCGTTTAAGTGTTGGGGCGAGTCTACAAAACTCAGATTCCTCATTTAACTAGATGTTCCAGGTCACGGCGATATTCTACTGAGGCAATTTTCAAAAGACCATAAAACCACCACATCAATTTATGCTTGCAGGTAGTATAATTGCCTTTGTATCATATATTTTTAGAAAAAGTGGCTTAAAACAATTTGAATAGTGTTTTAGAAATAAGACCCTTAAATAATTGGCACTGGTATTGCGTTTCTTAACTCTGGGATTTCAAAACATTTTCCAAACATTAATTGCAATGGGACCCCGGTGAGGCTGATATTATCACACCTATTTTCCAGGACAATAAGCAGGGAGCACGGGGCCCATTTCTTGTCTTGCCCCATGCCCTTCAGAGCTTGTCCAAGCTCAGAGCTCCCTTAAAAACCATTGGATCAGCTCCATGGGAGCACAGAGGAAAATGAGAAATGGGCTCTTGGAGATTTAAGGGATTTTGTAAGGTCGTGTGTGAGTGAGCTGTAGCTAAAAGTCAAAGCTGGAAATCTAAGATTCCTTACTCAGCGCTTGGATATATTTCCTCATTAAGACAATTCATGTAGAATATCAGGTTTACAGGAATACGCTGGTAAGAAGTGGACTCTGTTGCTGTTGTTTTTTGAGTAACTTATTTAATAACAAAAATGTCTCCCTTTGATTTGAATAAAAATAAATGGCTGGATTTTCACAGGCGGCATGCATAGAAGACCAGCAAGGGCCAACGATGAATTTCGACACTGACTTTTAAAAATTGTGAAAGAGATGCTAACAGCCTAATTTGCAGTGGAGACTAGATTCTGTGGCTGTATCAGGTGGTGGTATAAAGAAGAGCCATATACAGAAGGTGAAATGAGGGGTTAAAAGTCACGCTAAACATGCTGCAAGGACCTGTGGGCATCCCAACCTTTTTTTCTTTAATTGGGAGGAGAAGAGCTTTTTACTAAAGAGTAAGTTCCACAATGTAGGCCGGCAGCCCAACTGGGAAATACTCTTGATTTGAACAGTTTGCAGCAGTTCTTTTCTGAACTCTTTATATAGATCCTCTTTCAATACTGAGACACATATTTTAAGGTAAAAAGGGTATTTTACTAATTTTTTTAATGAAGCTTTGACTGCAAGCAATACTTGGAGTTGGTAATCACCGGCTGGTTTCTTCCCTCCTGCACTGCAGGAATGAGGCCACTTTCACAGCTGGTTGTCAGCACAGCTCTTATTACTAACACCAATTATTGATTTTTAAAAGGCCTATGCTATTAGTACCCTGCTACATCTCTTCTCGTACAATATGCGTTTTAAAAATTCCTTTTGTAAAAATATAAAATCTGAGTTCAACCTTTCTATCATCACTGTGCTTGTTCTTTACATTTTATCTTATACCTTCACAGGAAAGCAAACCAGGAATCTTTTTTTTTTTTTTTTAACTTTTGGGCTAATTTAGAAGCAGAAATACTTTGCCCATATGATCTCTCTGGAAGGTAGCACGTTATAAAAAAGCAAATGGTGCGTAGTAAGGGAGGATGAAGGAACACAATTAGAGAGTTTAGAATCTTCTATCCCCTTTTCTCCGCCTTTATTTCATGCTATCCCAATCTATGTTTAAGCCAATCATAAAAACCCACCTGGCCTCATCCCCACTAGGATGCTTGCTTTTGCATAGGACTGCACCCCAAATTGGACTTTCCTCTTCTCTTTGAAAGTTCTCAACGAAGGTCAATTTTAGGATTTCTTTCAAAAGACACTATTCACACGTCAGTCATTCTTGTTGTTGATATATTGTCCAAATGATAGGCAGTCCTGAGAATATTTATCTCCAGCAATATTTATACGTGTATTAGTTTTGTAGAGCTGGTATAACAAAGCTCTACGAAAACTCGACAAAGCTCACCAAAAACTGGATGGCTTAAACAGCGGAAATTAACGTTCTCATAGTTCTAGAGGCTAGACATGCACCATTAAAGTGTCAGCAAGGTTGGTTTCTGCTGAGGGATGTGAGGGAGAATCTGTTTATGCCTTTTACCTAATTTCTGGTAGTTTTCTGGAGATTTTGGCATTTTTTGGATTATAGATGCATTTTCTGGTATCTTCCTTCCTGCTCACATAGGATTCTCCCTGTGTGTGTGTCTATGTCTGTGTCTAAATTTCCCCTCTTTATAAAGACTCAGTCGTATTGATTAGGGACCACCCAAATGATTTCATCTGCTAGGATCCTATATTCAGTTAAGGTCACATTTACTGAGAGAAAGCACTTCAACAACTTTTTGGGCAACATAATTTAAACCATAACATAGTTTGTTAAATGTCATATATATGATGTTTTATATAATCATTATTATCTTATATTATATATAATCAAATTCAATTCTATTATTTACAAAATACATGGTGATCATAAGAGAATATTTTACAAATTACAAGTGGGAAAAGTACATGGCATTGCTAAAAAGTCAGTGCCAATGCCTCAGCAGAGAAAAATTAGTGTATTAATTAGTTACCCTCTGATGGATAGTTTCTAGGTAATAGAGACAGGTATTGGTAAGCGAAATGGAATTTTAATTTCATGAGGATGCTAGAAAATTGCAAGTTGGAAGATCAATTTTATTTACTCCATCATTAACATGTGCTAAGTGAATATATAAAGCAAGCTTGTCCAACCTGCGGCCTGTGGGCTGCATGTGGCCCAGGATGACTTTGAATGTGACCCAAAACAAATTTGTAAACTTTCTTAAAAGATTATGAGGGTTTATTTGTGATTATTTTTCTTTTTGCTCATCAGCTATTTTTAGTGTATTTTATGTGTGGTCCAAGACAATTCTTCTTCTTCCAGTGTGGCCCAGGGAAGCCAAAAGATTGGACACCCCTGACCTAAAGTATAATCCATATTCTGATAGATGGTTTTCAGTAACACAAATTCAACATAAAACTGAACATACATTTTCATGAGCAACTACTAGGTTCCAGGTACATGACTGCTATAGAGCATTAGAGTTCTAATACTAAGTAAAGAAGTGTGTGTGTGTGTGTTTTATATCAAGTACAATTTAGCCAGGAGGAGTGAAGTATAAACCGATCATCGAAATTTAGAGGACGCTATAAAGAAAACCCATATACATGGAAGAAAGAAAGAGAAGAAGCAGGGTCAACTTCTTAGTTGTGAGGAAGGATCTTGAAGAAAAAATTACTCTGTTTTTGTATTGCCATAAAGAAATACTTGAGGCTGGTTAATTTATAAGAAAAGAGGGTTAATTGGCTCACAGTTCTTCAGGCTGTATAGGAAGCATAGTGGCATCTGCTTCTGGGGAGGCCACAGGAAGCTTCCAGTCATGGCAGGAGGCAAAGGGGGAACAGGCACATCACAAGGCGAAAGCAGGAACAGGTGAGAGCCAGCAGCGAAGTGCTGCACACTTTTACACAACCAGATCTCCTGTAACTCACTCACTATCATAAGAACAGCAGCAAGGGGATGGTGCTAAATCATTCATGAGACTCCAATCCATGATCCAATCACCTCTCACCAGGCCCAGCCTCCAACATTGGGGATTACAATTAGACAATTCATATGAGATTGGGGTGGGGACACACATCAAAACTATACCAGATAATGATAATATGACTTAAAAAAAAAAAATCTGTATAGTCTCACCTAACAGTAGCCTGTCTGGGGCAGGAAGACAAATGGAGTTCATGTCTCTAAATATTTGCAATTATACATTAAGGTAACGAAATTGCTACCTAGAATATATTCAAATGTTCTACCTTGTCAACTATAGCTTTTGAGCAATGAAATATAAAACTAAGCGCATGAAAAAATTTTTATATGACTGGAGAAAGAAAAATATTAAACATGATGGAATTTGATTATCGCCCATATTTAGATCTTCTGTTTATGAGTAAGGACATTTAAATTAGTAATAAAAGAAACATATATAGTTTATAAATATATGTAAACATTTTACAAAATTTATTTTTCCTACCTTTGTTTCAATACAATTCAATAATTTTACTCATATTTTCAGATTTGCAGAGATTATGAAAAAGCTCATTTTTAACCTGAGATTTTTAGTTTTTTAGTTCAAAAGTATATTTTTTCTAAATTAAATTTAACCTTTTTGATAACATTTTATCCACATTACCATCATGTGTGCCAAAAAAAAGGTCAAATTTGATATGTGATTTGCTTTTCAAGAAATAAATTTAATCATCTGGATAACTGAGCAATAGAATGCTAAATATACACTTACTTAAGAAAGATAATATTGCAGTTCTGTATTTTTCTGCTTCTTACCTGATTTCAAAATGGTGATTTCCATAAAATTTCTTGGTAATTCTAAAAGGTAGTAGAAACAAATCAAAATGAGAAACAAATATAAATAAAATGCAATATTTTATTTGACTTTTGAAAATATATGCAATCTTAAAGCTATAAACCTTATAACACCAGACCTCCAAAACATCTGGATATAAGGTATTAAATAACATTTGCATGTCTGATTTTTTTTCACATTTCTCCTAGTTTTGGTATAGTGCAGATGCAAATTGCAAAGAATCAACGAAGTCTTCCTGATCTATAATTTTTTTTTTCTCAATAGTTTTCAAGGAAAATGCAGCCAGGCTTGGTGGTTCGATCATTTGAAATCTCTAAAGGAGTTTAAATATAGGTAAACATCAGCGTGAAATCATAAAAACAAAACTGGTTGTTATTTCCAACTGCAATGATTCAATGTTGATGCTCACCCAAGGCAATCCCTTGGTTCCATCTTCTGACACACTGTTAGAATGTCAACTTGTGGATTTGCTTTAGCTGTTAATAAGAAATTTTGTCTTTATCATGAAGATTGGATCTTGGGTCTTCATGTCAACATTAAAATGATAATAGAGTGATAAAACACAAAATACCTGGGAATATTAAAGGATCTGAATCTTCTAACTGGGTACATAGATACTTGAGCACATCAAATGAATCAGTGTTAACTGTAAGTGTATTATGTAACTCAAGTAGATGGTGTGGCCCTGGAATTCCTGAAAGTTGCCTGTTGTTTAACATGCTGCCAGAACTTGAATGCTGCCACCATTCTCCCCTCACCTCACTCCCTAGGGGCCTAAGCAGAGCTTATTAGACTCCAACTTCCAGAAAATGGGCTATGTCTTAAACATATCTAAGACTATTACTATAGAAATGTTATTGTTTAATTTTAATGAGTATGCTGATCATTTAGGTTGACAGTCCTTGTCACAATTTATCAAAGACAAATTAGCATAGTTAGCGTCACCAAAAGGAAACTATTAAAACATAAGTGTTTTCACTTCTTCTGATCTGGCACTTTTCCTATAGAACTATATATCACTTTAGTACTTCTTAATTAAAAGTGATGTCTTCCTCCAACTTAGATCTGTACTGCAAGCATTCCCTGTCCCATGTTTCTTTTGATTTACAAAGTACAATATAAAGCTGGATTACATTATCTTCAAATAAAATCAACACCAATGATGTTGCTTTGAATGGTTTATAACAGTGATTTCACTAGATGCAGTAAAAATGCACAATATCTGGGAATTAGAAATTTTCTCTTTTCAAATATTGAAACATTTCCCTTTCTTCTAAATTAACATTATATTTTATTAACCTATAAAATCTCATACTATATGTGTACTTGACTTCTAATATGTTAAATTTAGGGTATCTCTTTTTACCAGGTATTTATTAGCTATTAAATATCTAGAATAATTATTTAAAAATGTCTATTCCTTTTGTAAATTTAGAGGCTATAGATACATCAAATTATAATTATGTAACATTTTATTTTTAGATGAAAATTTTATTGAGATAATTGTATATTCACATGCAGTTGAAAGAAATAATAAAGAGATACTGTGTATACTTTACCTAGTTCCTGCTAAAGGTAAGCTACCGTATAACATTAGCCTAGGATATTGACCTTGATATCAGTTTTATCCAGCTTTCCTCAGTTTTATTTGTACTCATCTGTGTGCATGTATATTTAGTTCTATATACTTTTATCCATATATTGTTATCAATATTTAATTTTGACATGTAAATATTTTCTTACATTTTAGGTATTTATTAACAGTTGCTTGTGAATTATATGACATATAATCAATCCTTAAAAATATAAAATGACTACTAAAAATAGGTTTCTTTTAGTATTCTAATTGATAAAAACATTATTTTTAGTCTTGGCTAAATATTACTATCAAGTAGTTTGTAAAGGTTGACTAATGGCTCCCCAAATGAATAGTTTAAAAACACTATTGACATTTTTTTCCTTTTGAATTCACACCACAGTTTTTAACTAGAGGTTCAAAAGAGGTTAAGAAATACGAATCCATTTTCAGTATTTGGGGCATCAGCTCATTAAGAGTAATAGAGTAGGCTTCCAGTTTGAAAAAGGCACTGACTCAAATGTGTAATGATTTCACTTTCAAATTTCTTTTATCTCAGCTGCTTCTACTTCAACAAATACAAGTGCTTCAGATATAATAAGAAGACTAATGAGCATTGCAGATGATTACAACAATACTTCCCAAGGCATAATGACATTTTTTCCCCCAAATTAAGAAAAAAAAAGTTTTTTCTTGTTAGAGTCTTTATTGCCTGAATATGACCTCAGTTAAAACCAGGAACCCAACTTTAGAACAAATCTATGAATAAGTATTTTTTGAGTAAGATTTCTCAACTTATAAGGGAAGTTTTATTAACTTTAGCAAGGACTATGTATGTGCTACAGGATTACATCCTTAAAATAAAATGTGCCAAAATGGGTCATTTGACATCACTGCCTCATTGCTGTTCGGAGTTGGCATTTTGCTGATCACCTCACCGTGTCCTCTTGGGTACTTTCTCTATAAAGTGGTTACAAGTCCAGTCTTCTGATGTTATAGTTGGATGCACTATACAAAAGGGTCATTTTCTACTAAGTACCTTACTTGCTTCAGAGCCAGAGTGCAACTCTTTCATCAGTCACAGTTTTGAAACAGCAGGGGTACAATGTATCAGTTTGTTCAAAATAGACAGTGTGCTGTTTATGGAGAAATTGTGACAAATCGGGAAAGAATTTATAACCAACGCTATACACATAACTTAAAAAACAAAAAAATGAAGTGCATAATCTGACTCACAAAATGAGACATCTGCAAACCACTACAGCAAATTGTATAATGAACAGCCTCTCCAGGGTCCCTTCTTATAATTCAAAGCTGTTTTTGGCTCCCTTTCATTCTGAGTTTGAAGACAGATTATTTTACAAGGTACATCAGCCTTTAGGGAATAGCAATTTCCTCTTTCCCTCAGCCTTGCCTCCCCACAACACAAATGTAACTTTTTAAACTGTTTATCTTTGATCAAAAATATATTACTTAGCATACTAAGTAAACAGCCGAACAATTTGTCATAGAAATTATTGCTTCCTGTGGCTATTTTTAGTGGCTTTTTTCCCCCACATTTTCTGGGCAATTGGTATTAAGGCTGATAACCCTGCCATTTGTTTCTGTAATGATCTCAGAAAAACATTTTGAAATACGATCTGCTCTTTAGTGTAATGGATAAACTACTATGCTGCCAGGAATTATACCCAACTTCCTCGCTCAATAGTCATGGGAACTTAAACAACAACCACAACCCACACACATAATGCAGGAAACGATACGGAACACACATATTACATTTCTGTGGTGATGTGGTTACCAAGAATGGCCGCTCTAGCATTGCTGAAGTATCAGAAATATTAAATCAAGATGATGCAAAATATGAAAATGCTGATATACTATACTCAATTGCAAATTATTTCGCTGTTTGAAAGTTTACTAGCCACCTATTAAATGATTAATTTTCTCTAAAATAATACATTTAAATATAAAAAAGAGAAAGCATTTTAAATAGAATGCCATTCAATTTTGCTTTTTGCTGTAATACAAAATCCTTCTCAGTCCAATATATATTTACAATGCTTCTATTATTCTTGAATACAGCTTTGTTATCTTTATCTTAATTTGAATTTGAAAATATTATAATAAAACAATCAGCATGCTTCTATTGTTTATTATTTATAAATTCTTTTTAATATCAATATTAGAGAAGTTATGTATTTGGACACATTGCCTATTTTTCTGTTTCCAACAATTGTCGTGGATGATTTATTATTTGTATATTTTTATTTTTTTAACTATAATTTTGGAACTACACCTCATCTTATGTTTGGAATAGACCTTCAAAGTTAGGGGTTATCAGTTCTACTTGTTTCTTCTATGTCTGACATATATCCAGAGCACATAAAACAAATCTTTACTTGTTTTCTAATACTTACTGATTGTACTGTGGATAGTTTGAATTTAGAGACAAATATTTACTTCATTTTTATCAAAAATATATCTATTATCCTACTTCTTATGTTTAAGTGAATGGTTTCATTTTGTTTCTTAATATAGAACTACCAATAATTCCATGAATGGTGAAAGAAAAATAAGTTTTGTTGTTTCTCTTCTAATATCTGTCTTAATCACTAATCGGATAATTAAAAAAAAATATATATATATATATATATTCTCTCCATATATAGAGAGAGAGAATTTCATGCTCCATACTATGCTTCCCAAATCCTATATCCCTTAAAAAGATTATGGAACCTGGAACCTGGAGAGAGAAAAAAAAAATGAAGTCAAACAATATCTCAGAAATATAGAGACTCGGGATCTGTGAAGTCGCTTCTGATGTGGAGATGCTTTTTGAAGTTTTAAAATGACAGTGTTGAAACATCTCTCTGCCTCCCCTTTGCGCTCTCTCATATCTGCTTAAGTGTCTTTGTCAGAAGTATTCTTCTGGTAACTATGACTCAAGCCAAGAATTCTCTACAGAATTCTTAAAAATATTTGTTAACAAATGAGAAAGTTTATTACTGAGGGCAGATCTCATTTTAAAAGTGTTATTCTATTACTAAATGTGCAAAATTGGATACATATATATACACACACATATGTATATATGCACACAACTGCTTAGCAATCATGTTATATATTCCTCAAAATTTCATTTATCTTTATGGCATAAGACTATCTACAGTAATTCTCAATGTCTGTTTTCTGACCAAGAGAAAGTGGAGATGTAAAATGATATTATTTTTTCTTCCTAAAATTGTCATAGAAACATGTTAAGTCCTTAGCTTCCTGGTCCCCACTGAGGTCCAGAACGCATGGGTAGATAACATAGCAAAATCAAAGATCACTTGATTTTACAAGATAAGTTTCACATCTTATCTTTTACATCCCAAAAGGAACATAAGTTCAGAACAATAATAAAGCTAATATGTATGTTTTTATTAACAATCTTGTATGATCTGAGCATATGTTGTGTTTTAGGAAGCAATAGTTGAACTACAGAATTTCAATATTGTAAAGAATTATAGAAATTATAATGCAGGACAAAAGAAAAAAATTCTATATAGCCTCTATTAGATTCAAATTAGTATGATAAGAAAAATATACAACCAAAGGTATAATTTTGTCATCACTTCAAATTGTCAAGCACAATTTAAGAAATGTAAGGAGTATGCCTGCACAAAGAAAATCTGGCAATCCTTTTCCAATTTTCCTAACGCCTAGGATGTAGGCAGAACATACTGATGAAAAACAATTACCTAATAAAATTCTGATATAAGATATAAGAAAATAATCCTACTTAACAGAAGTGCAATTTAATCATTCAATTTTATTACATTTTTTACATTTTCAAATTAAAGTAGAATGCTTAAAAACAGAGAAGTAGCTTTGAAATATTTTGAATGATTAAAAAAATGAATAGTAAGTGAGAAAAATTCCAAAGGAAAATGGGTGTAAATTAATGCAAACAGTACTTGAGAGACGTTGTTCTGAAGGATAGCTTTTTGTACAGATCCCTTTTAAAAATCTCAATTATTCAAGGAATGCATTGATTTTAACATCATTTTTTTCTTCACAGGCTTTGTTATGAAAATAGGTATATATAATGAAGTGGGCTGCAAGGAAATTACATTTTGCAAATACTCTCCTCTTATATCAAAGATAAGGGCCATTCAAGAGTCTCATATATTAGACTAGCTTTGTCCCAGTGGAAACATAAAGGAAATTGTGACAAAATATACATTTTTCTTGATCAGTTAAGACTGTACTCTAGTAAGTAGCATTTTTTTCCCCAGAATAAAACTTTTTGCTCCCCTTTAACTCTTCCACAGTGTCAGTAGCGGCACATCAACGTGCACAGGAAGGCAAGTGGGATTGCCACGTGCTCTCGTCTGGCTCTATTCAGTCAATCGCTATGAGATTCAATTTTATTTTGAGCAATACCTGGAAGAACATATGTAAAAGTCCCTAATAATACCTGATCCAAAACTGGTTTTTAAAAGACAACTACTTTGTTTTACTTCTTGACATGTAATCAGAGATCTTGGTATGATTTGATTCAGTCTGTTATCTCTTTGTATTCCTCCCTGTCAAATTCCTTAATTACACAAAACCCATGTTCTTGGAATGAACATTTCGGTGACTTTATATGATATTTATTTTTCTTAAATCTAGCTCTCTCATGATGAATACTAATATCTACCATAGAGTACATACTTCTATATGCCAAGTGCTTTGTGTACATGGATATCATGATCCTTCTATTATAATGAAATGAAGGCTCAGAATGTTTATTTCAAAAGCCTCAAACCACCCTGCTGGAAAGTTTCAGAGTCAAAATTCAAACCTAATCTGTCAGATTTCAAAGCAGGTTCTCCTCTGAATATGACACACTGACCTCTTTGACATCTTTGTCCCATTATCTCAAATTGTGTGACATGTAAAAAGTTGACCAATTCTAAAAAAATCTAAAATGTCTTCATATTGATGCCCACGGCTTTCTTGTATAGACTGTTTAGAAGTGTTTCTTGAAATTCAAATGTTGTTTTCTTTTGCATTGATAATCTTCCATTTTGTAGAACTATTAAGGGTTAACTGAGTCCTTCTAAAATAATATGTTCCCCCATACCACAACACAAAACAAAACAAAAATGAACAACGCAACTTCTTTAAACATTAACTTTGGTCTATAATGTTAAATGTGATTTTTAATTTAGAGGATTTTGTAAGGGTACTTAAAATGTAAGTAAAGAGAGAGCATTCTTATTTTTTGCATGGTATATAACTTTCAAAGTGACTGGGTGAATAAAATAATTTTAGAAGTGAAATTTGTATTAATCATAGAACTTCTAGGAATGGCTGGTAATGCAAAAAAATGATTTTCAGTCTGCTTTCCCTAGGATACAACTTCGTTTCTTCAGGGAAAGCTAAGCCAAGTTATCACGGATATAAACTGGCTGTGGTTGGGCCGGCAGCCACTTAACGTATCCCTTAGCTGATAATAAAGTATATGGTCAGCAGCTGATTTTAAAAAAGAGAGAAAGAAAGAAAGAATAAAGAGGGAATGGAAGAAAGGAGTAACAAAAGCACCACTAGAAGATACTATGATGGTGATAAAAACAGGGATACAATCTAATTTGCCTCAACATTGGATGTCAAAATATTTAAATAAAACAATTATACTTGTATAATACATCGTTATTATAAATAAATTCTTTAAAACTTGTCCAACATAGAGAAGATACTATAAAGAAAATTTAATTATCTGCTGCACTATATGCTCCTCAATAATAGAAATCTTTGTTTACTTTCTTCAATGATGTGTGTAAAGTATCTGGATCAGGCCTGGAACTTAGTAGGTATTCAATAAATATTTTTTGCTTAACTTAATTATTTCATAATATTCTAATCTTGTATTCGGATGTTAATAAAGAAATTCAGAAGAAACAAGTTTTACTTTTGAATATTTAAGCATTTTATGTGGAGTTCTAATTTTCATTTGTATAAATGTTTAATATTATGGATATTAAAGCTACTCTTCCATATGGGATCTTGTGCCATTTTAGAGTGAGGACCCTGTAGTCAGACTGTCCACATTAGCATCCTGGCATTACCACATAGTAACTTTGTGGCCAAGAGAAAATGGCAATTTACTTGGGACTTGGTTTCTTGTGTACACAAGATAGGTGTTATTTAGGTATCTATCTCATAAAGTTGAAAAACTACATATTCAAGAGGAGTTTGGGTTCTAGAATTGCATTCTATTTGATATATAAAATAGATACTCATTCATTGATGTATAAATGTGGTACTCATGTATAGACAGTCTTATAAATAACTTACGGAATTTAAGGATCTGAACGATTTTTAAAGGGTCAGCCATCTTAAGAACATTCTCAATATCTTTGTTTTGGGGATTGAAATGTACATATTGGTACCTCTTTCAGGATATACACGTGATAAAAGCACACATTAAGCCATTGCCAGTTCAAACAACACTTCACAGGAATTTGAAAGAAAGCCTAGACAAGAAGCAGAATTGGAAGAGAATAATAAAAGCTAAAGTTTATTGGGCACTTTCTCATGCTCTAAGCCATCAAATATCAGGTAAGTTTTAGTGTGATTTCAATGGGTCATGAAAAGGACATTGCTGGGGAAGAGAAAAATCTCCAGAGAAGTAGGGTCCACGTATAAAACCAGAGACACTTTCTTTTTAATACTTGAAGTTCTAGGGTACATGTGCACAATGTGCAGGTTTGTTACATACGTACACATGTGCCATGTTGGTGTGCTGCACCCATTAACTCGTCATTTACATTAGGTATATCTCCTAATGCTATCCCTCCCCTCTCCCCCGACCCCATGACAGGCCCCGCTGTGTGATGTTCCCCACTCTGTGTCCAAGTGTTATTGTTCAATTCCCACCTATGAGTGAGAACACACGGTGTTTGGTTTTCTGTCCTTGTGATAGTTTGCTCGGAATGATGGTTTCCAGCTTCATCCATGTCCCTGCAAGACAGGTATTAAAGCAATTATACCATATGAGATGTTGAGGTGGTTTAGAATGAAGAGCCTGGGAGTCAGACTGCCTGTAGTATTAATGGAATCTTGGCATCACCACATACTGATTTCATGAGCTTGGAAAAAATTATGTTTGTGACTTAGTTTCCTCTCTGCACAATATGTTTTCATATGTGAGAATTGGGTATACTATGAATTGATTAGAAGAGTTTGCTGATAGAAATTCAATAAATGTTAGCCACTAGTGCAGTCAAGAAGGCCCCATTCTCACAAAGGCCTGATGCTTAGGGTCACTATTTTGAAATTCTTAATGATTTCATCTTTTAATTTTTTTTTTTTTTTTTTGTAAGGGTAGTCAAATGGACAATGGAAAAAAACTCTGAGAGACTTGAGGTCCCTGAAGCCTCCCCACCTTCCCAGAACAGATTCTCAGACATCCAATCAGCATTCCAAAGCTGTCCTCCACCCACTGCAAGGCCTGGGCAGAGAGATGAGGCAAGATGGTGTTGGCCACATGCACTCTGGGGCATCTAGGTGGGGCATGGAGGCAGCCAACTCTATTCCCCAGGATGGCATGTTCAGTGGGCACCCTGATCCGGGAGCTGAGTGTGTCTCAAATGTGAAGGTTGCAATCCTTCAGGGGTCTCATCTGCTGCAGATTCTGGTAGCAGGCCCATGGGAAGGGGATATTGACTTTCCCTCCCTTGCCAGGGACACAGTGTATCAATCCAGCACTAATGCCACTAATAGTATGGACCACTGAGAGGTTGTAATCTGCACTCGCTCTGTAAGTATCCCATTCCGTGGGAGCATGACAAATAGCACAGAGAAGTTGAGAAAAAATAAATTCTGAAAGAAAAGAAGTTTTGTGCCTTAGTACCTTTAATGGCAGGCACTCTTTCCTGCTCTTTGAACTATACACCCTATGTTTTTACTTTTTAATGAGTTTTGAAAATTATGTAGTTGCTTATCTTAACTCCTAATTACTGAGTCTGTTAAACAAGTTTGTTTATATAATAGTTCTTGAGCATGTAACATATGCCAAGAACTGAGCAAAAGGGAAACTGACAGGAAACCTGCGCTTGTCTAGGCTTTGATAGGTGGTGGTGCACCTTGCTTTTGGCTTGCAAGGCATGTTAAAAACATTAAAAACTGCTGATGACTTTGTAAATTACTTGACTGATCTCTCCGTCTCTCTCTCTCTCTCTTAACGAGGGTTTGGCTGGAAATAGTTCTATTACTAGAAACACTTAGAACAAGAATACAGTTGCTGAGAATTTACATTTGATTTATTCAGCAAACGTCATATAGAAACAGCTTCCTGACTTTGCTGGCTTAACACCATCTCCTCTCTTTGTTTTCAGCAAGGGCTATAATTTCTAATACTTCTAATAGTGTCTCAGGAATCAGAACTAATACAGAAAGAATATCAAAAGTAAATGCAGAGCAGCAAATAATCGCTTATATGAGAGACAGTGTAGAAGGCTTGATGGAAAACCTTAAACAGTAAGACCATGGTAACATAATGAAATATTCAACTCAGTAAAATTATGCCATCTCATTGATGGCTAAAGGATCAGGGTTTCTTCCAAATTCAGGGCAATCTTAGTAAATGTGCTCATTTCATATTTAAAACAAAGGACATGAATAGTATTTTATTCCATGTCAAATACATAACATAATACTGGCTTTCTTTTCATATGATGGGTTCGCTTAGTAGATAGAACGTGAATCTTTCAAGTGAGTTTTGAATTTTCGAATTGCAACTCAACACTAACTGTTTCAGTGAGTTAGGATTCTTTTGAACTAAGAATTATGACACATTTTAGGAGATAATTAGGAAAAACAAATCCAAATGGAACTAAATATCTAATAAGAAGCATAAAAGTTTACGTTAAGAGATACGTTTTCTTATTTTTCATCACTCTGTGTGATTGTGTTCTATTCAAGGGTGGGCAAACTCTAGCCCATGGGCCAAATCCAGCCTGCCATCTGTTTTTATACAGCCTACAAGCCAAGAATCATTGTATTTTATGTGGTTAATAAAAAGAATATTATGTGACATGTAAAAAATTCAAACTTTATTGTCTATAGATAATCATTTGTTTATGTATAGTCTATGTCTGCTTTCTCATACAAGACAGAGTTGAGTACCTGTGACAAAGTCCGTGTGGCCCACCAAGACTAAAATATTTGCTATCTGATCCTTTGCAGGAAAATTTTGCTGACTCTGTGCAAGCTCACCTACTGATTGTTCCATGAAATAAAATACCACAGAAAATGAATGCTTGCACAATAGTCTGAGTTCAGGCAACGTAAGCAAAATAACTGTTTTCATTCCCTCTAGTACCTTAATTTTAATTAACGAGTAATAAAAATTTCCAAAGTAGTTATTGCAACAGTAGAAAAGCAACTCTAAAAGTGAAATAGACTTTTGCAGCTTACAAGAGAAATATAGCCACTTCTGCCCAAAAAAGTTTTTAGACTTTGTGCGCAGCTTCAATCTAGACATGCCATGATTCCAACAATGACAGCATATCGTAAGAGAGGACAGAGTTGGCAAAAATCTGACTTCAGCCCAGCTGCATGAATTTGCTCCAGTATTCCAGCGGGGCCCTGGATCAATAGATCTCTGGTGAGAACACAGATTTAACTAGATGTCTCCTCAGTAGAGATCTGCTTTCTATTCTCCAAGCTACTTGACTTCATGTAATTTAGAAGGTCATTTTTTTTCCTGTTTCTTTCAGAGCTAGTACAACCATCCATTCTCAAGCATGTACCAAGCCGTCACTGGAATGTAAAATATTTATTTTCATGCAAATGTGGGCATATATCTGGAAACTTCTGGTTCCAGCCTAATGGGCCAGGCTTTGAAAATAACTTTCTCAATGTGTTGAAGAATGTGTTCTCCATTTTTATGGCCTTGCTTTACTTACTATTATAGTGATTGTTGTACACCATTACACTTTAAATATATATTTATATCTTTACACACTTTGCTCATCATATGCACTTTAAAAAGATGCTTCTAAGTAGAATAAAAAGATATTTTCATTTATGACAATTCCACTCTGTGAGGCAAAGATGAGAGTTTGAATTCTTATATTAAGAGTCTTAAACAAACTGTTTAACTTGCACTTATTTCACTTATTTTTCTTTAAAATAATTACTTTCTAGGCAGAAGTCAATATCTTTTACCTGTAACTTAAAGAAGTAAGACTTTCACTAGCACTACAAAGTTACGGCATTGCTTTTTACTTAGAGCTTGTAGATTTACTAGGCTGTTGGTTGAAATGCCAATGTAAATTTAGAGTGTCACTTAGAAAAATCATTGTATTTGCAAAACAAATAGATCCTCAAAATCCTTATTATATGACCAGCTTAAAAAGAAATGGGACTAAAAAATCAGATATTTTAAAAAATAGTTTTAGCTCTGAACCCACTGAGATACTTAAACTCTAAGTCAAGTGCTTAGATCATAGGAAAATAGTTCCAGACCAATAAGTCTCAAGCTGTTCAGACACTTCCTGGGGTGATTTTTTTCCTACCGGTATGTAAAGAGAAACTTGATTTTAAAAAGAAAGTTTAAGCAACAAGTTTCTACAGTACATAGCAAGCCCTATATGTATAAATAACCTGCAAAGATTTGATGCCTGCTGAATTCTAATCTCACATATACATTTAGATTAGATCTAATTTACAAACATAAAACAAGTTTACCAGATTGCCAAGCAAATTAAAATGAGAAAAAGGAAACCAGCCACTTTTTTGCTCACAAGGAGACACAGAATGAGAATTTCATTCTTGCTCTGTTACTAATAGAAATTCTGAGTTTAGAGCCTTAATGTTAATTCAACTTTGGCCATATTTATTTTATTTTTAATGTATATATGTTTTCCAGAAAAATTAATTTGATAAGTATTTCCCTTTCTTTCCCAACTGATTGGTCTAAATTTCTGTTATAAAACCAAACAGGCGGCTGGGCACGGTGGCTCACGCCTATAATCCCAGCACTTTGGGAGGCCAAGGTGGGCAGATCGCCTGAGATCGGGAGATTGAGACCAGCCCAGCCAACATGGTAAAACCCCATCTCTACTAAACATACAAAAAAATTAGCCAGGCATGGTGGCAGGCGCCTGTAATCACAGTTACTCAGGAGGCTGAGGCAGGAGAATCACTTGAACCTGAGAGGCAGAGGTTGCAGTGAGCTGAGTTTGGGCCATTGCACTCCAGCCTGGGTGACCAGGGCGAGACTTCATCTCAAAAAACAAAGACACAAACAAACACCAACAACAACAACAAAAACACAGGCATTTCTTATACCATTGTTGAGTTGGAAATACCAGTGAATTTGTACGTGTCATGATATCTCTTATCATTTGACTCTCTCACCCTAAAATGCGAACTTTGGCCACTTCGTGAACATCTATTCGTTCCATAACTGGTTATTAGCTTTGCACCGAGACTCAATTTTTCTTTTTTTAAATTATACTTTAAGTTCTAGGGTACATGTGCACAATGTGCAGTTTTGTTACATAGGTATACATGTGCCATGTTGGTTTGCTGCACCCATCAACTCTTCATTTACATTAGGTGTTTCTCCTAATGCTATCCCTCTCTTAGTCCCCCAACTCCAACAGGCCCTGGTGTGTGATGTTCCTTGTCCTGTGTCCATGTGTTCTCATTGTTCAACTCCCACCTATGAGTGAGAATATGTGGTGTTTGGTTTTCTGTCCTTGTGATAGTTTTCTTAGAATGATGGTTTCCAGCTTCATCCATGTCCCTAGAAAGGACATGAACTCATCCCTTTTTACGGCTGCATAGTATTCCATGGTGTATATGTGCCACATTTTCTTAATCCAGTCTATCATTGATGAGCATTTGGGTTGGTTCCAAGTCTTTGCTATTGTGAATAGTGCCACAATAAACATACATGTGCATGTATCTTTATAGTAGCATGATTTATTATCCATTGAGTACATACCCAGTAATGGGATCACTGGGTCAAACGATATTTCTAGTTCTAGATCTTTGAGGAATTGCCACACTATCTTCCACCTTCTGCAATGGTTGAACTAATTTACACTCCCACCAACAGTGTAAAAGTGTTCCATTTCTCCACATCCTCTCCAGTATCTGTTGTTTCCTGACTTTTTAATGATCGTCATTCTAACTGGCGTGAGATGGTATCTCATTGTGGTTTTGATTTGCATTTCTCTGATGAGCAGTGATGGTGAGCATTTTTTTCATATGTCTGTTGGCTGCATAGATGACTTCGAGTCTCAATTTTTCTAAATATAGTGCTGGGCATTTTTCATTTTTCTTAACACAGATCAACCTTTATTGCCTTTGACTTTGTATGTGCTGCCCTGGCCTTCTTTCCATTTCAAGCCCATTCCCTATATGCAAAAGCGGGGGAAAAAAAAACAATTTTTTTTAAGGTACAGAAGTTATGCTCTATATGAGATAATGGAGAATTGTTCTCTCATGAATTCAGCCACATTTTTGTTACCTCTCACCAAAGCTTCTTTTCAAATACCCAGTGACTCAGAAAACCTCTCATGAAAATAGTTCCTCCCACTTAGTTTATTGCAGATGTTTTTTAACTTCTATTTTCGGCTCGGGGAACACGTGCAGGTTTGTTATACAGGTAAATTGTGTGTCGCAGGCGTTTGGTATATATATTATTTCGTCACTTAGGTGATAAACATAGTACCCAATAAGTAGCTCCTACCACTTTGAATGAACCATCCATCAATCAGGCCTCCTCTGCCATGATTGCATTCTTGCCACCAATTTAGGAAATAAAAGTTGTTGATTGGCAGTCTTCTGTCATGTAATTTTTTTTTATTCTATTTTTGATACAGGGTCTCATTCTGTCGGCCAGGCTGGAGTACAGTGGTACAATCTCAGCTCACTGCAGCCTCTGCCTCCCAGATTCAAGTGACTCTCCTGTCTCAGCCTCCTGAGTAGCTGAGATTACAGGCCTGTGCCACCATGCCAAACTGATTTTTGTATTTTTAGTAGAGACGAGGTTTCACCATGTTGGCCAGGCTGGTCTCAAACTCCTGACCTCAGGTGATCCACCTGCTTTGGCCTCCCAAAATGCTGGGAATACAGGCATGAGCCACTGAGCCCTGCCTGTCAGATAATCTTTTCTAAAGGAAAAAATTGCAAATCTTTATTTCTGTAGAATATGTTTATTGATTACATTTTTATTTTCTGTTTAGCTGTTTATTTGAGAAATGCAGAAACGGGTGAAGATAATTAGGAGAAAAATAACATACTATTTTTGTGAAAATATAGCTTAAAATGAAATTAAAGCACCGTATTTATGATTTGTAACAGAACATTGGATACCTTTCAAAATCACTTAAGAAGTAACATTCTAAAGTGGATTTGAACTAATGACCTAGATATAAAGACTATGTGAGTCACTAATTGTAGCCCTCAGACACCAAGTCCACTAAGGATAAATAGTGTTAATTTGTGTGATCTTTAGGACAAGAACACTTAGATAAGGCAATACATTTACCAGTTTAAATTGATACAATCAATTGATTGTATTGATTTTCCAACACATCACATACATTCATTGAAGCTCAGTGTGAGTGGCATATCCACATACATGTATAGCATATATAATTTTATAAATTCTGATAAATTGTATAAATATAAGTTCTTTTCACAAAGAACATAAACTTATTTTTATTAATAATTAATAAATAGTCTTCCATCACAATAACCATTTTAACAGGATTGTTTAGTTGGAACCATAAGGTGACGTTAGTAAAAAGGGCTGGTTTTCTGTAAATACTGGATTTTAGGACTGAATGTGAATAGAATTTGTTGGTATCCAATGATAGTTACAATTAAGAGACATTGCTACAGCATGTGGTATGTGAAGTTAGAAAACCTGGTTTTTTAAATAATTGTTAGAGCAAATCAATTCACTTTATTTAAGTTGCTTTGATGGTAACATTTTTATCAGTTTTAAGGCAGAAGGCTACACAAGAGACTTTTAAAAGTATATTTCATTTCTATGATCCAAAAGCATATGGTTTCAAATGACATTTCAAAATTAAAATATGTATCAATCAATAATTTAATAAAACCAGTTCCAAATAAAATTATATTTGTTTACCATTTTTTTTCTGCAGTTTAATTTGTATGCTAAAATATAGGATGATGAACATTTATTTTATTTTTGACTTCTTGTATTTAAAGTAAAGGAAACTTTTGCCAGCAGACATTTTATAAAACTATGCACAAATACAGTTTTGAGAACTGGATCAAAACTGATGTCATTAAATTGGAAAATTATTGGTTATTTATGACAGTGCAGAACAGACGTAAAGAGTTAAAACAGGACTAGAATAAGTGAGCATTTCTCAGTCCGAGAACTTTTTAATATTAAACTCCATTGAAAAACTGGTTTTAAAATGTTTTAAATGATTTAAGTGAAATTCATCTTAGTGATATGCTGAGCTGAGGAGAATATTTTATACAATTGTTGTGCATAGAACTCTAGCCAATAATTTTGAATGTGAAGAAATGTTCGGTAAGAGAGAAATAATCCAAACAGTTAAAATAAGGAAAGGGAAAGTGAAGAAATTGATTTGCAGATTCAATTCCTTTCAATAATAGAAAGGTTCAGTTTCTTTCACTATCTCAAGATGGTGGCATGGAGGAAAGGGATAGTAAACAAGAATGAAGTTTTTATTCATTCTCTTCTGAGTTACATTTGATTTGTTACTATGAATATGAATTTTTTATAATTAATAAAAGGCACATGTTGTGAGTGATCCAAATGAATCTAAGTTCATAATCTAGGGGACTATTCTCTAGGAGAGAGACAGAACTATATATAAATGATATATCTACTACACACTTGGATCAGGATATTCTAGGATGATTAATTTGATTCAACAAGGACATTGCATTAGTCAGCTTTGACTGCCATAACAAAATACTGTAGGCTGGGTGGCTTAAGCACCAGAAATTTGTTTCTCATAGATCTGGAGGCTGAGAAGTCCAAGATCAAGGTATCATCCAGTTTGGTTCCTGGTTGGGGCTCTCTTCCTTGCTTGCTCTATGCTTAAATGAATACACACACGGACACACACACACGTGCACATACACACACAGAGCACTCTTCCTCTTCTTATAAAACCACTAAGCCTATTGAATTAAGATCCCACTCTTATGACTGCATTTAATTCCTCTTCTTATAAGACTGCTGAGTCTATTCAACTAGGCTCCCACTCCTATGATTGCATTTAACCTTAATTACCTCCTAAAAGCCCTATGTCCAAATACAGACACATTGAGGATTAGGGCTGAAACATGAATGTGGGGAGGATACAACTTAGTTCATAGCAGACATGAATGGAGATTCTCTTTAGCTTTAGGTTTGTCCTGAAAGTTGTGCACATAGGGCTTCCATCCTCATGGGTCTGATTAACGTTGTCAGAGAATATTCATAGCCTAGGAGTTACTGCTTCTGCTGCTCAATGCTAAGGCAGCTGGGTACTTGATGAAGTTGGTGTGAAGTTCTCTACAGATAAGAACAAATGTTGTAAATAATGACAGTTTCTAATCCAGCAAGCATGATTTGGGTTACAGAAAAAAATAAAGCACCTTGATTCAGAAATTCAAATACTAAGAACAGAAAGAAAAAAAAAATCCAAAACAACAACAACAAAACTGAAAGAAATAAAATATTATTAATGAACTTGGGAGGCAAAAAACAGAAAAATGATATAGGAAATGAAAACTGAATTACATGGGGCCCAAGGATGTAGAAATACAAACAAGAAATTAATAAGATGCTTAGAGGAAAAGAGGAGAAACAACAGATAGTATGACAATGAGATGAAGAATAAAGAAAGCACCAAAATGAAAGGAAGAGCCTAAAGAAGATTTAAAAAAGGAACTAATTTAATATTTAAACCATAATCCAAGAAAACTTTCAGGGAATTAAAGATAGGACACTACATATTGAAAAGGCCCAGATATTTCCTGAGAACACAGTCACACAGTTATCAATTCTGGGCTATACTATAGTGCATTTTTTAGATTTTAAAGATGAAGTAGAAAATCCTCAGGGCCTCCATACAAAGAAGCAAATAATTTACAAGGACCAAAAATCAGACTGGCAGCACCATTCTACTCAAAAGCAGCATACAAATCCATACAAAAATGAATCAGCATTGAAACACAAATCAAGATAAGGATAAATCAGTATAGAAGAAGCAGAGGAGAAGGAGGAGGAAGAAGAGAAAGTAGAGGAGGAGGGGGAGAGAGGCAAGGAAAGAAACGAAAAACCAGAGTGTCAACTAAGGATTTTATTTTTATTCAAGCTGCCCCTCTATGACCAAGACTTTAGACAGGCAATCATTTCTAAGCATGCATGAACTCAGGGAATATTGTTCCAAAGATTCACCGTGGGAAATTTGTATGTGTGCCTATATCCTAAATTTAATTTATAATCTTTATTCAATCTTACTGTAAACATCAGCTTTCTTGTGGCTAGTCAGGATATTAAAATTCACATGGAAAATAAACTTGTAAGACTAGGAAAACACTATCCATTTGAAGCTATGAGACAAACAGTCTTACAATATATTAAAGCATGCTCTAAACCCTCTAAAATCAAAATTGTCTTAATTGTATAGGTCTTCCTTTGAATTCACTGATCCTCTTTTCTTTACCATGTCTAATCTTCTGTTATGAAAAGCAAGTAAGTTTTTCCCTCTACTTCAGTTATTATACGTTTTAATTCATTCTAGAATTTTTTTTTTTTTAAATTTATTTATTATTATTATACTTTAAGTTGTAGGGTACATGTGCATAACATGCAGGTTTGTTACATATGTATACTTGTGCCATGTTGGTCTGCTGCACCCATCAACTCGTCATTTACATCAGGTATAACTCCCAATGCAATCCCTCCCCCCTCCCCCCTCCCCATGATAGGCCCCGTTGTGTGATGTTCCCCTTCCTGAGTCCAAGTGATCTCATTGTTCAGTTCCCACCTATGAGTGAGAACATGCGGTGTTTGGTTTTCTGTTCTTGTGATAGTTTGCTAAGAATGATGGTTTCCAGCTGCATCCATGTCCCTACAAAGGACGCAAACTCATCCTTTTTTATGGCTGCATAGTATTCCATGGTGTATATGTGCCACATTTTCTTAATCCAATCTGTCACTGATGGACATTTGGGTTGATTCCAAGTCTTTGCTATTGTGAATAGTGCTGCAATAAACATACGTGTGCATGTGTCTTTAGAGCAGCATAATTTATAATCCTTTGGGTATATCCCCAGTAATGGGATGGCTGGGTCATATGGTACATCTAGTTCTAGATCCTTGAGGACTCGCCATACTGTTTTCCATAATGGTTGAACTAGTTTACAATCCCACCAACAGTGTAAAAGTGTTCCTATTTCTCCACATCCTCTCCAGCACCTGTTGTTTCCTGACTTTTTAATGATCGCCATTCTAACTGGTGTGAGATGATATCTCATTGTGGTTTTGATTTGCATTTCTCTGATGGCCAGTGATGATGAGCATTTTTTCATATGTCTGTTGGCTGTATGAATGTCCTCTTTTGAGAAATGTCTGTTCATATCCTTTGCCCACTTTTTGATGGGGTTGTTTGTTTTTTTCTTGTAAATTTGTTGGAGTTCTTTGTAGGTTCTGGATATTAGCCCTTTGTCAGATGAGTAGATTGCAAAAATTTTCTCCCATTCTGTAGGTTGCCTGTTCACTCTGATGGTAGTTTCTTTTGCTGTGCAGAAGCTCTTTAGTTTAATGAGATCCCATTTGTCAATTTTAGCTTTTGCTGCCGTTGCTTTTGGTGTTTTAGACATGAAGTCTTTGCCCATGCCTATGTCCTGAATGGTACTACCTAGGTTTTCCTCTAGGATTTTTATGGTATTAGGTCTAACATTTAAGTCTCTAATCCATCTTGAATTAATTTTCGTATAAGGAGTAAGGAAAGGATCCAGTTTCAGCTTTCTACTTATGGCTAGCCAATTTTCCCAGCACCATTTATTAAATAGGGAATCCTTTCCCCATTTCTTGTTTCTCTCAGGTTTCTCAAAGATCAGATGGCTGTAGATGTGTGGTATTATTTCTGAGGACTCTGTTCTGTTCCATTGGTCTATATCTCTGTTTTGGTACCAGTACCATGCTGTTTTGGTTACTGTAGCCTTGTAGTATAGTTTGAAGTCAGGTAGCGTGATGCCTCCAGCTTTGTTCTTTTGACTTAGGATTGTCTTGGAGATGCGGGCTCTTTTTTGGTTCCATATGAACTTTAAAGCAGTTTTTTCCAATTCTGTGAAGAAAGTCATTGGTAGCTTGATGGGGATGGCATTGAATCTATAAATTACCTTGGGCAGTATGGCCATTTTCACGATATTGATTCTTCCTATCCATGAGCATGGTATGTTCTTCCATTTGTTTGTGTCCTCTTTTATTTCACTGAGCAGTGGTTTGTAGTTCTCCTTGAAG